>NW_026719018.1:0-11717 GCF_029784015.1 Lycium ferocissimum | reverse complement strand
AAGGGAAAAAGGGAAGTGTTTTTAAGGGGTTACAATAAGATATAAGTGAATACAACGAAGGTTGTTATGAAAATAAGTAAGCCCTAGTGAGAAAGTGGCCAAGGTTATGATGTGATCTATGTAGCTAGAATACAAAGGCAAGTGTGAAAAGGAAAACAAGCCAGTGGAACGAATAAGAGGGTTTCGAGTTAAAGATTAAGAGACAACACGAGATAATATGCCTGTAATGTCACAAGTTGAGTAAAGGGAATTACAAGAAGGAAAAAAAGTTTAAATCGAGATCCCTAAGACCCCATATTACTAGTTGAACATTCGAGGACGAATGTTCTAAAGTGGGGAAAGGATGACGTTATACCGTACTTTGTACGTTGGAATATTCTAAGTTGGTTGCGACAAGTTAGGGACAAGACTATTAATTTTCGATTTTGTTGATTTTTGTTTTAATGCACAAGTTGCATATTCATCTTTTCATTGGCATGGAATGTTAAGGGTAAAAATGGAATAAGTAAATTTGGGGTTAAAAGTGAATTATGAAAATTTAAGCATTTCATGAGAATTTGGGGCTAGAAGTGAAATTTTGGAAACTAGTATTTCATGAAAATGATCCGCGCGAACGCGCAGAAAGCCAAGGGACAATAGCCGCGGACGCGCCACCACGGGGCGCGAACGCGCTGAACGAAATTAGAGGGCTCGGGTTCAGGATGACGGTTATATCATAAGAATGCCATAATAACCTATATATGACATTTGGAGACCACATGGCACTTAATGAGAAACCCTCGTTGTTGCACGCTAAGTGGAGTCCACACGTCGAAATTTTATAAAGGACATATGAGTAGCATGAAAGGTTGAGTAAGTCCTAAGAAGGACCCGTAAGCCAAATATGGGCATAAGCCTTCCAAAAGGGCGATTTAAGATAACATTTTCGGATGATCTGACTTATAGGGGCAAAAACGGTATTATAAGTTTGGAATTTGGAAAAATACAAAGAATGAAAGTTGTTGATAATTGAAATATCTTTCCAACCATAGGTTGTGGGGCCCCACACGATAGCGGGATCAAAAGTTATGACCTTTTTACTGAATAAAGGTACAGTCAGAAAAACTGGTTCAGCGCGAACGCGCCCAAAGGGGGCGCGAACGCGCCCAAAGGAAATATAGGTCGGTCCAGGCAGAACCTGGACCGTTCTATAAAAGGGAGAAGCCCCTATTTTTCGTCCCAAACCACCCCAAATACTCCCCAAAAACTCCCGTAAAATTTCCCCTAACCTTCCACCACCAAATTTTAACCCAAAACCGTGTATAATTCCCAAATTCGGCCAGACAACATAAGATAGTTGCAACTACAAAATTGTGTATTAATGCACAGGGTTTAAGTTCAGGTGAAGAAGTGAAGATATAGCATTATTATCGCGGGAAAGGTATGAATCTCTTCCTATTTGTGTTCGTATTGATTTATTTACGAAGTTAAAGGAGTCAGAAATCATGGATAAAACGGTTATGTGATGGAATTATGGGACAAACACCATATGGGTGGTGTATGAAGTGTTTTGAAGTTGGGAATATTATGTTTAATGTTGGTATTGTTGTGATTGTGTTGGTTGTTGAATTGAGAATTCGGGCTAGGCATATAAACAGGGGAGATGCTGCCCAAATTTCTGCAAAATTAAGTGCTAGTCGAAATTGAAGTTTTAAGAATCTGTGGCTAATGTTTGATACCAAGTGATATTATTGTAGATTTTGGGAAGTTTGGACGTTGAGTTTGCATAAGCGTAAGGAGCAAATAAGCTATGTAAAGCTCCACCCTTCCTTCTCTTGGCATGTCCTAGATGTAACAGGTTTGAATTCGGGTCTCGAGGACGACTCTACTCTTTGGAATCTACGTCCAAATTTACCCCTTTTCATTCAAAATTGAATTGGAAATGTCTTGTTTTGTTGCAATAAGTGCTTAAACATCCGTAGTTTGCCCAAATGATATTGGAGGGCCTAGAATCCTATGTATATGACCTCGTAAGGCCTAGCGACCATAGTTTGGGGTACGCCGCCTCAATTTGACCGAGGTGGGGCCCACGCATTCCGAGATCTCCCTATGTCGCTCTGTTTGGTATATTCGTGTGATTTTGAAAAGAGAACTTTTGACCATCGCTCCGATTACTATAAAATAGTTATTTTAACTACTTCATTGCGTTTGATAATACATTTTGACACATAAGAACGATTTCAAAAGGTTGTAACTTTTGTCTACTAATTCCGATAAATCTGAAACTTGTTTCTGCACCTTCCGATGTTAGTAAATGTATTTGGTCATCAGAGTTTGGAAGGAAACTTAATTATTTATTTACTCATATGCATGTGATTTTGACACGTGATTATGATTTCTGAAGTTCAGTTTGATATGTTTTCGAGTAATGTTCTAAAAGAACTCGATTTGACTATTGTCTTGGTTTTAAAGGAAATGGTATGCTTTGGTTGTTCTGTTGAGTTTGTAATAAAAGAAATTATATACGTATGGCTACTTACGATTCTGCTCGTGTATTTCGTTATTACCTCTTTCGCCGAGTCCCGGCCGCGCGCGTGCGATATTGCCGCTGGACACTTGACCGCGGTATGTATGATGTTGCCGCTGGATACTTGACCGCGGTATGTGTGATATCGACCGCTGGATACTTGGCCGCGGTATGTGCATATGTGTATATGTGTAGCTGTGTATATGTGGTATCGCCGCTGGATTCTTGGCCGCGGTGTATGTGTGTGTGATATGATATGTGATTCTGGACAGTCGGGATTATGACCAGTCGGGTAATGTCAGCCCATATGAATTGTTCTATTTTCTATATACATGAGACAGAAACGTTTTACAAAAGAAAGCTAAGCATTTTGGCATTCTGATTATTATATTTGTCTTATGTACCGCTTATGTATGATTTGTACTTCAAGTGCAAGCACTTTGGTATTCTGGATTTTTATGCTCATTTTCTGCACTCCCTACTTTGGTTATGACCTCGTTTTCTGTATGCCATGATTTACATGCTCGCACATATTCCGTACCGACCCCCTTTCTTCGGGGTCGCGTTTCATGCCACGCAGTACCTACGTATGAGTGGTGATGTTAGCAAAAGATGTTCCAAATTTCGGATTGGCGAGCTCCATTTCCTCCGGAGTGCTGCCGAGTCTGAGTGCTTTTGTATGGGATCTGAGATGTTGGTAGAGACTTTGCAGACAGTGTCGTGTGTGTGATATGTCAGTTTCATAAGCGGCTATGTAAGCCGATATATTATGATGCATTATGTTACGAACTTCATATGTTTACAGATTTCATACGATGCTAGTTTTATTTGATTTGACAAAGATGAAAGGCATGTTTGTTCGAAAGAAAAAAATTTCATTACGTACTTGTGTTATGTTTTGCGGGCCCAGTATGGTTATGAGTATTACGTAAGTCAGCGGGTTCGCTCGGCCTTAAGTAAGGGCCGGGTGCCCATCATACCTTGTCGGAAATTAGGGTGTGACACATAACCGTCCCGGGACTCGGCGAAAGATGCAATAACCATTTGCACGAGCAGAGTAGTGAGTAACCATATGCATAAAATCATTATCATAAACTCAAAAGATAAGTAAACTGATCGTACTTGAAATCGGAATAATAGTCATATCATATTCTTTCGAAAGTCATCAGAAGTACGTAAAGGAAAGTTGTGGGGCCCACGGATGGGTGTCGACCCAAGTCGGGCCCGCCTATGGAAAACATAGTCATCATATGCCATAAAAGCTCCTACGAACGTATCGAGGCAATCCGAGCCTTTCTGTGAAAGTTACGGTCGTTCGTAGTTATGGAACTCTTTAAAAACAAAACTTTTTATGCAACATTTGAAAATCAAATATTCCAAAGACATAAGGGCCAATATTCCATCATATCAAGCATACGAATACCAAGAAACAAATAAAAATCATAGACATGCTCGGATTGCGAGAATAGAATTTCCTCGAGGCTCGTGTCATAGCCTATTTATAACTAAGGCATGCCAAAGGAAGGAAGGATTGAGCTTTACATACCTCGATCGCTCTCAAAGCTAATCCAAATCAAGCCTATGTCTCGGACTCCCCAAGATCTACATAACATCATTAAATACCAACATTAACTATAGGCATTTTGGGAGTTCATTTCCAAACGAACACTAAATTCTACAAATTTGGGCAAAAGATTTCCCCGTAAATGCGCAACCCCGAGAATTCAACTCGCCAAATTCAACAACAACAACACCAACAACCAAACTAGCAACATCAATAATCAATTCAAAACGCATTCTAACATTAAATACTCTTTTTACATAATCCAACAATATTCATTATATTCAATTCAACGCTTACATTCAAGCCAACATCAACGCTTATACATTCAAATACTAGTCCGAACCCATACCAACAACATTCAAGAACATTTTAAACAATTCATACAATATTTCCAACAATCCAACAAATGCTCCAATTCACCCGAAAACTGTCCCAAACCCGAGAACAACATCCATAACACATTCCTAACTTCCGAATCATGATTTGCACCAACAATCCACACTCTAACAATGTCATTCTCATAAATATAGCAATTACATTAAGTGCACACAATCCTCCAAATCAGCCCATAACAATTACAACATCAACTCGAGTCATTACAATCTCATTATCAACATAGAATTCACAACGACAACAACCAAAACACTAAAGAGAATTAGTCCATTCTTTGTCATACAACATGGCCTATATTCGCCATCACACACACCTACATATTGATGATTCTCATCCATCTCTTCACACTACACTCAATCAAAACATGCTAGCTAGAATTTAATTCATTACTTCTACACAACACAACACACACACACGGCCAACACACCATGCACACGGCTCACTTCCACATGCAATATTTCCATAAATTTCATCCATATTTACATACTACAACACACATAAACCACCACAACATATAAAAACAAGATTAAATCTTACCTTTTCCTTCAACTTCACAACTTGGCTAGGGTTAGCAAAGGATGAAAACAAGTAGTCTATTGACCCCAACAACAACTCCACATTAACAAGGGACCTTCAATTAGTGGATTTGCTAGAAGAACCAATTTTTTTTTATGGCTAATCTTGGTTTCAATTTTTGGGAGCTATGGCCGAATGCCTTCAACTCTTTCTCCAAGTTTCTAGATTTTTGTTCTAAGTGTTGAAGATGAAGACTAAGTCATCTTTTGCTACATATTATAACCATCCATGTGGCCCTTGGCCCACACCAAGGTGGCCGGCCACATGGCCCCTATTTTTCTCTTTGTTTTTTTTTTTCATGAACCAAATACTTTCCAAAAATAGCTTTTGACCCCAAATGTTCCCTTAATATTTCCATGCCAATAAAGTCATACAACCTTATACTTTTAAAACAAACAAAAGTCTCTACTTCTTATCCCGGAATAGTCTTGTCCCTAACTTATCATAGTTAACCCGGATTGTCCCAATGTACAAAATACGGGATATAACAGAAGGTGTGGCCTGTGATGTGACAATGAGGCGTGGACCTACTAGATATATATATGCATGTGTATACTTTCCGACATACGTATTCGGCGCTGCAGATGATACTAGTTCATACGTATTCATGCGTATAGTCATTTATTACCTATGAGTCGATCTTATTCATGATTTCTATATATATGTTCATACTTGTTGTCTTTATGCCTTACATATTTAGTACATTATCCGCACGACTCCCCGTTGTTGCTGGCCGCGTTCATGCCCGCAGTATGTAGACAGGGAGGTGGTCCAGCTTAGTAGGACCTTTATCCAAATAGAGATCGCGCACTCCCTTCGATCCGAGTTGCGCTCATTTTTGGTAGGCCATCCTTTTGAGGCGTATATAGATGGGTATGACAGGGCCCTATCCCGTCCTTTCTATGCCTTTCATTCCAAGAGAGGTCTCGTAGACAACAGTATGTAGTAGTCGATGATGTAGCCTTGTCGGCTTCTTATGCCTTTGTGTACGCTTTATGTAGCAGACCCTAGCCGGCTTGCATCGTTCTTCCACATGTTATGTATATATACGTATTGTACGAAGTTCGATGTTTCCTCTTATGAGATTAGTTTGTGCCATTTATGGGCTATCGATGTTCAAAGATGTTTCAGATAAGTGTTTAGGGGTGTTTGGTCGCTAGAGGTCAGACTCCCGCCACGGCCCATCGGTTTGGGTCGTGACAAAATCAATGAAAATCAGCCTAAACTATCAAAACAGGAATTCTGGACAGTACTACTATCTTGTACTGTCGCTCAGTTTCAAAGGGGTAAACGGAAAAAATAGATTTTGTGGCCTTAATGAAAGTTGTAGATATATGTCTTGGGGTTTCAAAGAAATTAGAATCACTCCTATAGCAGTTTTATACAAAAAGATATGATTAAAATACTAACAGCAGTACATGTAGGGTTTGCAAAACAGTAAACTGCAAGACTCGCCTCGTACTTCATCACCCCTTTTTGAGTAAATACAAGCAAAACTGGGTTTTGGAACCTGAACGAAAGTTGTAGGGATATGAAATAGCTTTATATAACATCTTAAATCACTTAAAACTAAGCTTTATGCAAGGAATTATGCTGAAAACACTAACAAAAATTCCGTACCCAAACACGGCCCACAGTAACTTACCTCAATCGTGAGAGCTTTGGGGCTCAACCAAAGCAAGTCTTGATGATTGATTTAGAGGATGAATATTATGAGAGGAGAGAGGTTTTGGTGTCCCTGTTTCCTTAGAGAAAATGAAATTGGAGGGGTGGTGGAGAGATAAGAGCTAAAGGGTATATATCTTACTTAGTAAGATAAGGATGAAAAATAATACAATAAAATAAAAAGGGCCGCCCACTTTTATAAATATCTAATCCATTTAATAAATTTACTAAGATAATCATAGTAGGAGTAGTTTATATAACTACACCATAACACTTCAAACAAGTTTCAAATATCGTCAAGTTCACATTCAGGAAGTGCGAAGTAAAATATACCCTTACTATCAAGATATGATAAATCGAAAATTCAAGTATTCGCTAAAAAAAAAAAAAAAAAACTTTTGGGGTGTTACATACGGAACCCGTTCCCTCTACCCAAACATCCTTATATTGACCCAATAAATGAGTCCTTAGTGAAGCCGTTCCCCCATCCTTATTGTTCCTACACTTGAATTGAAATGTTTTTCGACATATATTACATGTGAATAATTCTTTATTACATGTGACTATTTCTTTCTCCCTATCTCTAGTCATAAATTTCCAAACTTTAGAGGTTGGTGTACGAATTTTTGGTTTTTGTTGTCTTTGTGATTGTTGTGCTTGTTGTGTATCTCTTATCGGATTTTTCGGTGATTGTGTTTCGTCTTCATGATCTAAAAGTGGATTATTTTGATTAATGTCAACTTGATAACACATATTGGCTTGCGTTTCTGGCACAAATGTTTCCTCCATATTTCCCCTCCCCCAACTACTACCGCCTCTTCTAACTCTCTTAGACATAATTAAATCGCAAGCAAATAAATCGCAAGAAAATAAATTGCAAGAAAATAAATTGTGAAAGTTAAATTGCGAAAATTAAAAATAGAGTTGGAACGAAGGTACCAATTGCCGAAATAAATTCCGCCAAAACAAATGTTGAATTCAAGGCGGCTAGACTTGCAAATCCACCAACTCCACCAACACTTTGTTTTTGTATAATTGCAAAATATAAAATAGCTAATAATTGAGAATTTGAGAGAACTTGTAATTTTAAAGTAACTAATAATTGAGAGAATTTGAAATTTGAGAAGAAAAATTGGTGTGGATGAAAATAAAATGGAGAGGGATTTATATAGGAGTGGGAAAGGGGTTAAAGTGTTAAAAATAAAAGTTTGGGGGGTTGGGGGTGGAGAGGGGCCAAAAATCCCAGTATTGGCCGTTGCCAACGGCCATATCATCAATTTGGACTATTGGGCAACGGCTATAATGTCCAGAAATTAAAATAACATTTCTTTAAATTACCCAAGAACCGGCTTGCGCTTAACCCCGTTAACGGGGGCTTAGTCATTTTTGAAACCGTAATCGGCCCGATATACTACGGTTTCCGCAACCGTTAAACCGGTATACCGGGGCCGGTTCCAGGTTGGTTTTACCCGTTCCGGTTGCCGATTTTATCGATTTTAACCAGCCTGGTAGCCAGACTTATGTTGAGTTCGCATGCTATTTTGACTAAAATAAATGAGGTTAATGGAAGGGCAAATTTTAAATCATTTTTATAACTTTACGACATACATGAATGGATAGTACAATGGGCATGTATATGAACTAATAGTCTAAAACACAGGATAATATTAACTCTTTTTCAATAATAGAGCAATAAATATGACCTTTTTCCCATTTTAAAACTGAGCTTATTTTCAAATAACAATTGTGATAGTGGGTGGCCATATGTGAATGGTATCATAGCGTAGATCCGTTGACTCGGATTTCACAGAGAAGGGGAAACAACTGCACATCAACCACGCAATAACTATCTATATATAATAGGAGAGGCAAAAGAATGGTGGGATGATAAGTGTCATCACCACAAAAATCAACATCTAAAAATACAGAATTAAAAAAAAAACTGCAGTTAAAAATTAAAAAAAAAAAAAACTGCAAGGATCAATTACACAGCAAGGGCAAAAAAAAAAAAATTGCATTTTTAAATTCCTTTATAAATAAAAACAAAACCCACATTTCCAAAAATTTATTATATATAGATTTTATTTCCAGGAAAATGTGGGCAACAAAGACCAGTTTTTAGGGGCTCCTCCTAATTTTTAGCAACTCAAATACACGTTTTTGCTCTTTAATTTTAAATTTATATTCATCCAAATCAATATCCCTAAGCTAGGGTTATTCAATTTGAAATCACTTACAATTCGTTTGTTCTGCGCTTAAAATTTATCATTATCAAGAACTACCGTTTCATTCTCTTCATCTTCAAAACTATACAAGACTCTAGACCTGAATGCTACAAGAAACACTTCAAAGAAACTAGATATTCGGTGTTGAGGACCACATCACGCATGGGCTTAACTCAAAAGAACCAAACGAAATTCTTTCATATAAGTCCTCGCACTCGTTCATCTTCTCTACCACTCACCAAGTGCATTAGCAATGCTCCTCAAAGTAAATGCGAGGGTAATCGATCAAAGGTTGGACTCTTAAGTACAAATAATACTGTGATACACCGTTTTACCAAAATCATATTCTATTTCTAACATTTTATTAGTTGGTGTATTAAATATCTAACCGAGACTTTTGAATTTGATTATAACTTCTCATTACGGTTTTACAGTGTTATGATGATTAGCACTATAACTTCGTCAAAACTGGAGATTGATTTAGAATTCTCCAATAAAATGGGCAGTCTCTCTCTTCTACACCGACAATGATGAAGATAAACTCAAAGAAAAGGAGAATTTTGGTGTTGCGAAGACAGAAAATGTTAAGGGTTACAGAGGTTCCGTTGTTAAAAATTGGGATTGGGCGGAGTGTTTCCACGGGGCCGTGGTCATTATTAGCATCCGGGGAACACAACGGATGCGTGTGAGGTTTGCAACTTGATGTTTGTTCTTAAATTTTGTAAGTTTCGCTTCTGTGAATTGGTATGAACTTACAATTAGTTATCTTTTGAGGAGTGATATCTCTCATATATACTTTATTTATATATAAAAATAAAAAAATCATTTAACCTATCTATATGAGTTGCCTTTTTCAGGTATTCATGTCTTTAAAGCCCTCTACTTTCTGCTAATGTAATACCATTTTTTTTTTTTTTGCTCCCTTCATAGTATTTAAGGTAAATTTGACTAAATTATTGTTTAAAATCTTTTATACCTTCTCCTACTATTGTCTTTCTAGAATATTTTGAGATTTTGGAGAGGATTATTGAGAAAAATGAAGGATAAAGTCAAAGCGTTGAAAGTTATAATTGATATGCACTCACCTATTTTGATTAATCTCATAATTTTATCTATCATCATTATTACTTGATAACTATTATCTATCATCATAATGTCATCAAAAAAATGTTTGAAACATATAAAGTGTTTTTGCTTTTTATTTGGAACAAAAATCGTTCTTAATCTCTTTAGTAGTTGGTTGAATCATGGAGTGTACGTGTAATCTAACAAAATTGTTTTAATGGGATCATGCTAACTTGCAAAGGAAATAGGTTTTACGAAAGAAGTATTGATTATTGTTGGGTCATTTTTTGTTATGGCAAAAAATATTTTTTTAGAATATGAGTTTGTATTTTTTAGGTGTTAGTGGAGGAGGGGAAAGCTTTTTCAACATCAATCCTTAATAGACCCAATATATTAAAAGCTCTCAATTATTCAACCGTTACTTTCATGCCTTGATCAAAAGCCTCTAATTTTTTATAACATTTTGTTGATTTTTACAACTGGAACTAGAAAACAATTTGGTCACCAATTGGGAGTTAAAATAAATAAATATGACTAAATTAATAAATACTAGATTATGCAACTTTATTGAGACAATTACATTTTAATATATTTAAATAAATAGTAAAACTTTGCTATTATTAGTTTCATCTAATATGGTACAAAAACTAGTATAAAAGTAAAACGAAAATAGGCGAATTCCATTACCAATTGTTCTTTTCTTAATCGGGGATATCTCCATTAGGACTTGTTCTACAGGTTTGAATTCCAGCTAATATATCTATTTGTCCCATAACGAATCAACTACTTCCTCCCTCATTCAATTCAAAACACTTTCGTTTCCGAGAACAAAAACCTAGAAATAATAAAGATCTAAGATGTCTGAGAAGAAGAAGATGAGAAGTGAAGCGAGCAGCAGCAGCAGTAACAGTAATAGCAATAGCAGCGGTTATTCAGTGGTTGTTGATGTTGGTCGGCGTAGAAGCTCATGTGGTTACTGTAAATTTGGTGGACGCACTAGCATCTCTCACGGTAATAGTAATCCCCTTCCTTTCTATTTCTTTACTTTCCTCCATCTCTAACACCATTGGGTTATCATTTAAAAGATGATGGGATTTTCTTGTCCTTTATATTTGGAATAAGTACCATGACTTTTAATTATGCAGTTAAAATAGTTGTAGTTTGACAAAATTGTTTGCTCTATTTGGACATAATTCTGTTTTCACTTTCACATGGAGGGAAGTTGTCTCAAGATCTACAATCTCTCGAAATCCATGGAAATTAATAAGATCTGAGTACAAGAGAAGCAAAGGTTCATTCAGGCAATACACCTATATTAGGTTTTTGCTTTGCCAGGAGCTCTATTAGTTTGGTTAGAAAATTTGTTTGTCAGTGTTAGGACCTGTGAAATTTATAGAAACACTAAGTTTTAGAGAAATCCTTGTTTACCCCGAAATTGGATAATAAGTTGAATTTTTAAATGAGGTATAGGATATGTGGACACTTTGATCTATTCTTGGATGAACGAAGGATATATATGTATGTTTTCTTATAAATAATGTAAGTATATGTAAATCGATGTGCTAATGATTTGGGCTAGTATGTTAATATAAGTGATTTGAACTAAGATACTTATATATATTTCCGTGTAATATTGGACAACACAAATTTTATGTACTTAAGCGAAAACCGAACAAGTCGGGAGAGGAAGGAAAAAGGAAAATTTTAAATTTTAATCAAATAC
>NW_026719017.1:0-12253 GCF_029784015.1 Lycium ferocissimum | reverse complement strand
GGATATATATATATTTTTGGGGACCCGTGTTATAGTATTGTTATGGTTTTTGTGATACGAGTTATCCCGGAACGGAGTTATCTATGATAGATTTTCCGTTTCCCAGATCCCCGGGTTAGGCGCGGGAGGTGGCGACCATGTTCAGGCCTAAAAGGGCCGGAATGATATATGATATGATATGAGTTTTGGCAAAGGAACTTTTTGGTTTTTTGTTATTGATTCATTTTTTGTACTTCTTATCTAGTTATAATCCTGTTCTTTACCGTATTTCATACGTTTATATACTCGGTACATATTTCGTACCGACCCCTTCTTCGGGGAAATTTGCGTTTCATGCCAGAATACGTATACTCAATTTGGTGATTCTTCGACGCAGAACTTCTACTCGGTGTCTTGGAGTGCTCCGTTGTTTCCCGAGCCTAGACCTTGGGGCATAGATCTATTATTATATGTATATGTTTATCCGTGGGAAACGGGGCCCCGTCCCCCGTCATATGTTGTGTCACTCTTAGAGGTCTGTAGACATATGCGTGGGTCTGTACATAGTTGCTGTTTAGTTGTGTATGTATGACTTATGTTCTGGAGCGTTCCCATTCGTAGTGGCAGCCTTGTCGGCTTGCGTATGTATATATGTTTTGGGATGCTGTATGCAGTGGCAGCCTTGTCGGCTTGCGTATATATATACGATTAAGACATTCCCACATGTTATGATAGCCTTGCCGTCTTACATACGATGTTATCTATTGGAAGTTGTAACTCCTCGGGAGACAAGTTGCTGTGCTATGTACATATATATATGCGATAGTTTAGAGACGACGTCTTTCCTTTATAAATATAAGTTCTTTATTATGCTAGTTGTGGATGATTATAGTTAACAGGTATGTATGCTAGTGTCCAGCTCGGGCACTAGTCATCATTTTACGGGGTTGGCCGGACAAAAGTGGTATCAAGCGATTCATCCTCGGGTGTCTACGACACGTATCCTAGTAGAGTCTTGTTTATCGGTGTGTTTGGCACCACATCTATAAACAGGAAGCTACCAGGGCATTTAGGATGTTACCTTTCTTTCATATCTAAGATCGTGCAATAGAGCCAAGTCATAGGAAATGAGATTTCTTATACTAACCTTTGATTTGTTAAAGTAAAAACGACATCGACGGTAGAAAGTACCGATGATATTGAAAGTTACAAAGCACGCGGTAAGTAAAGGTACGAAAGATATATGTCGGGTAAGGTATTGAAGTACGATTGAAATATAAAGTTAAAGATTAAAAGAGAAAGTGTTATAGCCCGTATTTCGTGCGTTCGGATATTTCGAGAAGTGAAAGGCAAGACTATTTCCAAAATTATTTTAATGTGCAAGTGGGCCACGAATATTATTTATGAACATTATTAGTATGGAAATATTGAGAAAGCCTAAGGGTAAAAAGGAAAAGTTGCAAAGTGGCATTATGGGAATAATGTGAAAGGCTAGTAAAATGGTAATTTCACAAAGACTCAAGAAAATTCTGAAGGGCCATTTTGGCCATGTGAAGAAAAAGGATGAAAATGATGACAAAGAAGTCATCTTTTTATTCAAGAAAAAGTTCAAAAAAAATGGAGGAAAATTCTAGAAAATAAAAGAAAGAGGAAAAAGAAAAGAAAATTCTAGAGAGGGCATGTGCCCCTCACATGATCATATAATTATATATATAGGTGAGTGGTCATCTTTTAAGTTCAAGAGAGTGGAAGACAAGGAGAGAACAAAGAAAAAAAAAAAAAAAAAAAAAAAGAGAGAGCTAACAACAGGCCATTCGGCCATAGTATGAAGTTCAACAAGAACCTTGAGAAAATTTTCTTCAAAAAAATTATTTTCTTCTAATTAAAAGGTTCTTAGCAAAGGAGTAGTCATTGGAGCAAGAAACCACATATTCTTGTGTGAGTTGCAAGTCCTATCCAAGAAGGAAGATAAGAGAAAAAGGTAAGAATCCATTCCTTTTTGATGTTATGGATGTTTGACGTGTGGTTGAGTATTGTAGAATGAAGAAATCCATGAAATTCATGAAGTACGCGACAAGTTGGTGGTATGGCCGAATATTAAAGGTGGTGTAGAAGCAATGAATTGATTTATTTTGGTAGTTTGATTGTAGTGTTGTGAAATCTATAATGTAAAATGAATGAAAAACCATGAATATAACATATTGGAATAATAGCCGTATGGAGTAGTGTTGGCGTTTGTATGTGTTGTGGCATAGAAAGAACGGATTAATTTTATGTAGTGTATTAGTTGTTCTTGTAACATATAGAAATGGATGAAAATGCATGGTTTTGTCGTACGTGCCCCAACGTGATACGGCCGAAGATGGTAGTGTATAATAGAGTTGGTGAATTAATTTTATTTAGTATACCTTGGTTGTTGTGTTGTGGATTATATGATGAATAATGAAGATTTAATGGTTAGAGATGGAGTGATGTATGAATTGAATTGAATTGAAATGTAATGGAATGGAGTTGAATCGGAAATAAATGGAATGTTGTTGGCAAGATTATTGTATTATTGATAGTTTGGCGGTTGAATTCCGGGATTGTTGTTGATTGGAAATCGACCAAGATAGACTTGGTGGCATGGTATATTTACAGGGGAAATGCCGAAATTTCGTAGCCAATCTTCATTCAAGAATCCGAGTTAAATGCACTAATCAACATTTGGTAAACAGGACCAAATTGTGGATTTTGGCGAATTTGCAGCTTGATTTGAAGTAGCAAAATGAGCGGGAAAGAGGTATGTAAGACTTCACCCTTCTTTCTATGGCATGTCTTAGACGTACTAAGTCGGATACGAGCCTCGGGACAACCCTACTCTCCGGAATCCGCACCTAAAGTTTCCCCTTTCATTCAAAGGAATTGAACTAGAACATGTGTAAAATGTTGAAAAACTTTCCAAGTCCCTAGAACTTGCATAAAGAGGACCCGAATACTTTAAGATCCTCATAAGTACGTCATGACACGTAACATATGTAAATTAATAATAAGCTATCTTATTTGGCCCGAGGTGGGCCCATTGTTCCCGAATTTTCTCTATCGCTTCGTTTGACTTGTTTTGGAATAGAATCTTAAGGAAACTTTCGATCCTCGTCCCGATTATTAAACGGTAGGTTCGCACTATCCTAATGTAAAAGAAAAAAAAAAATGTCTACGATGACCGTAATAACGACGGAGTCGAAAATAAGAAAATGCCTACGATAGATATCTTGAAAAGCGATATGTTCTGCTTATAAAAATGAATATATGGAAATGTTAAACGATTTCTTGATATGTAATTAGCGTAGGGAATGACTGCCATAAAGGTTCTAAGTAGATGAAACTATACCTTATGACCCTATTTGATGTTTTTCATAAATGATATTTTTCATAAGTAACTTTGCCTTATGATACGCTATTTGTGCATCTTGTTTATATGATATATATATGTAGCGGGGAATGGGGAGGGGCAACCGTGTCCACCGATTCACTGCTTATCATCCCGGACGCGGGATGCCGGGACGCGGGATATGGGAGAGCCGTACGCGGCGTCCGTTTATGTGATGTATGATATATATATGATATGATATACTTAGGACAATCGTTGGGGAGGGGGGGTGGGAGAGCCGATGACCGGCTGTCGTCACACCCCGATCCTACTAGGGTGTGATGGGCACCGACCCCATAATCGGAGCCGAGCGAACCGACGACTCTTATTGCACATATGAACTACGCCGTTTTTTTTTCATGCGGCAATAACATAAATAGCACCAATATGAACATAGACTAATAAGCTTTACGACCATACTATATAGCGACGGGGACAATCACGGTACAAAACAAATACTGCGTACATATCCGTCTACGAGCCTCTAAACATAGTATACATATACATAGGAAGGGCCGAGTGCTCGCCGTGCCCGAATATATACACCAAAGTAGTACCAAGAAAGGGGGCTCCGAAACAACCGGAGCGCCGCAAAATCTTCTTGAAAGAACTCCTAGGGATCAACTCCGGCTATCTGCTGACCTGCGCGGCATGAAACGCAGCGCCCACATGAAGGGGCGTCAGTACAAATAGTGTACCGAGTATGTAAGACATAGAAGACAACATAAACAAGAGCATAGGTTATAAGTAACAATATCGAGGGTCATGGATATATATATACGAGGTAAGAATGTAACTTTTGTGCATAGGAACGCCCTTTTCGATGCGGATATCATGCATGCTTGTTTTCCTTTTTGAAAGCAAAACATTTTTTTCATAGGCATAGAAAATAGAATTTATATCATATCATAATGTATCATAGCTTAGCATAGTATATCATAGTATCATAGCATAGCATAGTATATCATAGTATCATAGCATAGCATAGTATATCATAGTATCATAGCATAGCATAGTATATCATAGCACCGAATATATCGGCCTGCCCACATAGTATAATTCCCGCGTCCGGGCATCCCGCGTCAGGATGATATCAAGTCAAGTACGGATACATGCACCGTGAGTAACCCGGCCCATAGCCGCTCGCCCTTTTTCCCGCTTTTCCCCAAATACATTTTTATACGTACATATATATATATATCATAGCATGCGGGGAGCCCAAGAAAATCGTGTATCCATCGGAGTGACGTAAGGTCGGGAACCTCCGATTATATTATAGGAGTAATGGGGGCGCTTATCTCACCTCGAAGGGATAATTAATATAAGGCGAGACTATTAGTGAAGAGCAATATCATGAGAAAGTATAACATAGGATCATAGAGCATCGTTCGTGTACTTAGAATCCTTGAAGGAAATCACTATTCATGAGTAGAGCCGAGGATTCAAGAAATAGTTCAACGTTCTCATCTCGACTGGAATCATAGACTTGGAACCTTTAATCATAGAATCATCATTTTTTTCATCATAGAGTCATAGTCGCCGTCTTAGTCATTAAGGCTTGCAATATTGTAAAACTTAGTTTTTGAAGAAAACGAATATTTTGGAAAACATTTATAAACTTTTCAAGAAGGAAAATCATGTTTTGAAATCGAGGGATTAGTTAAAACAACTATGATTTAGTAGTTAAAATAATAACCAAAACTTTTCTTAACTATAGAATGAAAATAAGTCAATGGGGGCAATAGGAAAGAATTCGGGAATAGTGGGCCCACCTCGAGTCAAATGAGGCGGCATATCAAATTTACGTATATTACAGTTCATGGCGTCACTTGGGAGGGTCTTAGGGTGATAGAATCCTATTTGGGTAAGTTCTGGATGTCCAAGAAGTTTTTCCAACATTTTATGCAAGTTCTAATTCAATTCTCTTAATGAATAGTAGCTATTTTCAATCTTAGATTCCGAGAAAAGGAATGGTCCTCGGGACACGTAGTCGACTTAGTACGTCTAAGACATGCCATAGAAAGAAGGGTGAAGCCTTACATACCTCGTTTCGCTCCTTATGGCACTCCAAATTCAAGCTCCAACTTCGCCAAAATCTACAAATTGGTCATGGTTACCAAACACAATTAGTGCCTTTAGGATTGAGTTCTTAAAACAACACTTGGCTACCGAAATTGGCAAAGACTTCCTCCGTAAATACATCATTCCCCAAAATCATCTTAGCCAATTCTCATCAACAACAATCCGGGAATTCAACCCGGCCAAACTATCAATCATAATATCGCAACAATAGTAACAATTTCCAATTTCAATCCAAGATGCATTCTAACAACTTAATCAATATACTACTTTCATCAAGACCTTCCAACTCCAATGAAAACAATAACAACCTAATAATTCATACACCAACAATAACATACTAGCCTCATAATCTTCCATGCATGCAAGATTCATTATATTCAAATTACATAACTTCCACCACAAGCTTCCAACTACTACAACTTCACTAAACTCATTAAACTTCTATTTGCAACATAGAATCTAGCACACAACAACCCACAACACACACATATATATATATATCACACACGGCCACACTTCCATCTTCATGAATCTCCATAGTTTCTACACTTAACAACAATAACCAACACACAACACAACACAACACAACATATAACCCACACACACATCCACGGCTTGCCCTCATAGCCACGGCCACACACACACATGCTTCTATCACATGAATTTCATTCACTTTCATACACCACACACATGCACAACATCCATAACATACAAAAAAGAGGATGAATTCTTACCTCTTTACTTTAAATTCTTCACTTGGCTTCAATTTAAACTTGCATGAACATGAGTCTTTCTTGCCCAAATGAACACTCCACCTTGCTAGGCACCCTCTACTTAGCAAGAAATGATTTTTGGAGAAATTTTGCAATTTTTTTTTTTCGGAACTTCTACTATGGCCGAAGGCCTTGTTTGTTTTTCTCCTTCTTTTTTGTTCTTGCTATTTCATGAAATTTCTAGAGATTATGAGAGAAAGATGACTTAGTCATCTACTTAATGAAGCAAATTAAACCCCATATGGGCTTGGGCCAAGCTCATGGCCGGTTGGGCCTCTTCCTCCTTCTCTTTTTTTTTTTTAATTCCAAGCCCAATTGTTGGCTAATTCTTGTAATTCATGAAAATAAATTTTTCCCCGATTCCAAATTCGCCCTTCGTCTTACTCCATATTTCCATGGGTCGTATTGCGAATTTTCCTTTTATGCCCTTGACCTTTCCTACAATTTCCGCTTCTAAATCCTTTATAGGCAACTCATATGCCAAACAAAATAAAATATGGCCTTGCTTATCGTCCTCCCGCAATTATCTCGAATTATCCAATCGCACAAATGCGGGATGTAACATCCTCCCCCCTTTGAACATTCGTCCTCGAATGTTAAACTCGGCCTCATAGGGTATTGTGACACTTTGGGGAGGTCTCCTTCTCATGCTAGTCTAATCCGTCCCAACCTACACGACTCCTATAGAGTTTCCAACCTAATATGCTCGACATAAGGCGCGATATATATATAACATTGTAGAACCTAAATTAGTCGATACCTATATATATTATAGAAGAATACTAGTAATATACCTGGTACGGAGTCAGGGGATAGCTCAGGATTCTGTCGGTCAGCTACTACTCTCGTGGGCCGAATCCCTACTCCTGCCACGTCGAGATGGGCAGTCGCGCATAAAATGACCCAGCCTAGCACAGGCATAGCAAACATCTGTACCCGCGCGACACGGCCCCGCATGTAATCTACGGCACTGAAGGCATCGTGATACGGGTGGTCTTCTCGGCTAGACTCACCGCTATACCAGGGACCCGTAACTCCATAGCCCCCGACCTAACCCTGGCCGAGCTGATCTCTATCATGCCTCCGCGGGCAATCGCGCATCACATGGCCAATCCGACCACAAACAAAGCAAGCTCCCGTATCTAAATAACACCTGTCCGCAGTGTGGCCCTCGTCACATCGCGCGCACCGCGGTGGGGCTAGCCCGCACGTCGAAGTCGGCTCTATGCCGGACCCCAAAACTCCGGCACTCCGATCCGGTCCCGGATGCTCAAAGTGCTCCCACTCCGTCCCTTTCGTACTCCCTTCTAGTCCTTTTTCTCGCGACCCCCATCACCAAATTCCATGCCCGTTGCGTGAGCCCGAGTGGCTACATTATTTGGGATTAACGTAAGAACAACCCCGTCTCAGCCTCCCTGACCGCCTCGGCGGGGAACCGGAGGTGCCGGAGCCGGGGCGGGAGCTCCTTCTGCTCCTCCGACATCGGCGGAGTGCGAATAGCACGAGAGGTGGCCCCACGTTATGGACTCACCCTCCTCAATGTTTACCGGCCTCCGCCTTTCTACGTCGCTATCTTATCCTTCTCGGCGGCCGTTGCTTTCATCTTCACGGTGCGTCGCCGAAAATGTAACACCGAATTAGAAAGAAGGAAAACCTCTTATTATAGCTCTATCGCACGATCTAGGATACAAGGAAGGTCAAATTTCCTAAATGCCCGCGGCCTCCCCGTTTATAAGTGTGGCGCGCTACACACCCATAAACAAGACTCTACCGGACACGGCTCGTAGACAAACCCCTAGGACCGCTTTTCGATACCACTTTGTCACACCCCGACCCTACTAGGGTGTGATGGGCACCCGACCCCATAATCGGAGCCGAGCGAACCCGCTGACTCTTATTGCACATATGAACTACGCCGTTTTTTTTTTCATCTGGCAATAACATAAATAGCACCAATATGAACATAGACTAATAAGCTTTACGACCATACTATACAGCGACGGGGACAATCACGAGTACAAAACAGCTACTGTACATATCTGTCTACGAGCCTCTAAACATAGTATACATATACATAGGAGGGGCCGAAACGCCGTGCCCGAATATATACACCAAAGTAGTACCAAGAAACCGGGGCTCCGAAACAACCGGAGCGCCGCAAAAATCTTTCGAAAGAACTCCTGGGATCAACTCCGCCATCCGCCGACCTGCGCGGCATGAAACGCGAGCGCCCACATGAAGGGCGTCGGTACAAATAGTGTACCGAGTATGTAAGACATAGAAGACAACATAAACAAGAGCATAGGTTATAAGTAACAATATCGAGGGGTCATGGATATATATACGAGGTAAGAATGTAACCTGTGCATAGGAACGCCCTTTTCAGGCCGGATATCATGCATGCTTGTTTTTCCTTTTTGAAAGCAAAACATTTCTTTTCATAGGCATAGAAAATAGAATTTATATCATATCATAATGTATCATAGCTTAGCATAGTATATCATAGTATCATAGCATAGCATAGTATATCATAGTATCATAGCATAGCATAGTATATCATAGTATCATAGCATAGCATAGTATATCATAGCACCGAATATATCGGCCTGCCCACATAGTATAATTCCCGCGTCCGGGCATCCCGCGTCCGGGATGATATCAAGTCAAGTACGGATACATGCACCGTGAGTAACCCAGCGCTCATAGCGCTCTGCCCTTTTTCCCAGTTTTCCCCAAATACATTTTTATACGTACATATATATATATATCATAGCATGCAGGGGAGCCCAAGAAAATCGTGTATCCATCGGAGTGACGTAAGGTCGGGAACCTCCGATTATATTATAGAGTAATTAAGGCGCTTATCTCACCTCGAAGGGATAATTAATATAAGGCGAGACTATTAGTGAAGAGCAATATCATGAGAAAGTATAACATAGGATCATAGAGCATCGTTCGTGTACTTAGAATCCTTGAAGGAAATCACTATTCATGAGTAATCAGCCGAGGATTCAAGAAAATAGTTCAACGTTCTCATCTCGACGGAATCATAGACTTGGAACCTTTAATCATAGAATCATCATTTTTTTTCATCATAGAGTCATAGTCGCCGTCTTAGTCATTAAGGCTTGCAATATTGTAAAACTCAGTTTTTGAAGAAAACGAATATTTTGGAAAACATTTATAAACTTTTCAAGAAGGAAAATCATGTTTTGAAATCGAGGGATTAGTTAAAACAACTATGATTTAGTAGTTAAAATAATAACCAAAAACTTTTCTTAACTATAGAATGAAAATAAGTCAATGGGGGCAATAGGAAAGAATTCGGGAATAGTGGGCCCACCTCGAGTCAAATGAGGCGGCATATCAAATTTACGTATATTACAGTTCATGGCGTCACTTGGGAGGGTCTTAGGGTGATAGAATCCTATTTGGGTAAGTTCTGGATGTCCAAGAAGTTTTTCCAACATTTTATGCAAGTTCTAATTCAATTCTACTGAATGAATAGTAGCTATTTTCAATCTTAGATTCCGAGAAAAGGAATGGTCCTCGGGACACGTAGTCGACTTAGTACGTCTAAGACATGCCATAGAAAGAAGGGTGAAGCCTTACATACCTCGTTTCGCTCCTTATGGCACTCCAAATTCAAGCTCCAACTTCGCCAAAATCTACAAATTGGTCATGGTTACCAAACACAATTAGTGCCTTTAGGATTGAGTTCTTAAAACAACACTTGGCTACGAAATTTCGAAGACTTCCTCTGTAAATACATCATTCCCCAAAATCATCTTAGCCAATTCTCATCAACAACAATCCGGGAATTCAACCCGGCCAAACTATCAATCATAATATCGCAACAATAGTAACAATTTCCAATTTCAATCCAAGATGCATTCTAACAACTTAATCAATATACTACTTTCATCAAGACCTTCCAACTCCAATGAAAACAATAACAACCTAATAATTCATACACCAACAATAACATACTAGCCTCATAATCTTCCATGCATGCAAGATTCATTATATTCAAATTACATAACTTCCACCACAAGCTTCCAACTACTACAACTTCACTAAACTCATTAAACTTCTATTTGCAACATAGAATCTAGCACACAACAACCCACAACACACACATATATATATATATCACACACGGCCACACTTCCATCTTCATGAATCTCCATAGTTTCTACACTTAACAACAATAACCAACACACAACACAACACAACACAACATATAACACCACACACACATCCCCCGCTTGCCCTCATAGCCACGGCCACACACACACATGCTTCTATCACATGAATTTCATTCACTTTCATACACCACAACATGCACAACATCCATAACATACAAAAAGAGGATGAATTCTTACCTCTTTACTTTAAATTCTTCACTTGGCTTCAATTTAAACTTGCATGAACATGAGTCTTTCTTGCCCAAATGAACACTCCACCTTGCTAGGCACCCTCTACTTAGCAAGAAATGATTTTTGGAGAAATTTTGCAATTTTTTTTTCTTGGAACTTCTACTATGGCCGAAGGCCTTGTTTGTTTTCTCCTTCTTTTTTGTTCTTGCTATTTCATGAAATTTCTAGAGATTATGAGAGAAAGATGACTTAGTCATCTACTTAATGAAGCAAATTAAACCCCATATGGGCTTGGGCCAAGCTCATGGCCGGTTGGGCCTCTTCCTCCTTCTCTTTTTTTTTTTTTAATTCCAAGCCCAATTGTTGGCTAATTCTTGTAATTCATGAAAATAAATTTTCCCCGATTCCAAATTCGCCCTTCGTCTTACTCCATATTTCCATGGGTCGTATTGCGAATTTTTCCTTTTATGCCCTTGACCTTTCCTACAATTTCCGCTTCTAAATCCTTTATAGGCAACTCATATGCCAAACAAAATAAAATATGGCCTTGCTTATCGTCCTCCCGCAATTATCTCGAATTATCCAATCGCACAAAATGCGGGATGTAACATCGGCGTCTGTAACTGCGAGTAAAAAGTACCGTTTTCTGAAATGTTTTGTTTACTGTATATGTGATATATATAATATGTTGGGACAACAGTTGGGGAAGTGGGAGAGCCGATGTACTCGGCGTGCGCGAACGTAGGCAAAGGACACCATTTTTCCGAAACGTTCGTTTTCCGTATATGTAAATAAGAAGTACCGTTTTTACGGAAAGAAACTAAGTATGCATAGCATCCGCACGAAAGGCACTCACACGTACTGTGTTACATCTAACTTGAGATAAGCTCCATATGTTGGTACCGTTATTATTCATACCGCACATGCTTTTATCATGTTACTATTCACGTCTTACATACTCGTTCAATGCTCGTATCGACCCCTCTTCTTCGGGGATGCGTTCATGCCGCGTGTACACCCGGACGAATTGGAAGCTAGCATACAAGATGTTCCAGCAGGTTGGTAGGCTCCACTTGTTCGGGAGGCCGCCGAGTCATAGTATATGAGCCATGACGTTCGTTCGGTGTTAGAGACTTTGCGACAGTCGAGGGTATAGAGTGACAGCTTTGCTTTGTAGACGGTTCCGCCGGTTAATATGTTAGTATGTTTCATGTCACGGGTCCCACATGATGATAGACTTTACTTAGAATTTTTTTTTTTTTGAGTTCACTATGTATTCTATTTTTAATTGATACAGGAAATTATCTATGTAATAAGAGACAGAGGGTTCGCTCGGCACCAGAGATGGGGTCGGGTGCCCATCACACCCTAGTAAAGTCGGGGTGTGACAGAAAGTAAACAAGAAAGTGTAACAGGTGCAGTTTGAGTTGGGCATACGAGGTATGTTCATTATTTTCGTACTGTTGTTGATATTGGGAGCCCTGTGTGGCTGTGATATGATATGATGTAAATATATATATATGTTGTACAGCAAGGAGGCATTGTTGTTATTTCTGCTTTAGGGATTTCAGAATGTTAAGTAATAAAGGAGAAGGCTATAAAATTTATACTACAAAATAAAAGAAATTAGA
>NW_026719016.1:0-11111 GCF_029784015.1 Lycium ferocissimum | reverse complement strand
ATAATAACAAACTCCCTTATTTTTGTAGGTTGGTTTCTTTTAGCCATAAGGGGTTGTGTTATATATAAAAACCCAAACCGGCGGTCTTATACTACCTACGTGGGGTGTCGCGTGGTAGATATATCCCCCAAAAAACTGGTTTCCGGAAACCATACATATATATACATGGGGTACAAAGTATCTAAACATATCATCCATATCTTTCCGGGGAGCATTGTGGGATGAGATCAAAACGCGTGGAGTATCAAGACTTAGGAGCTTACACTTCTAGAAATAGGGCTAGGAAATGGTGAATTTCATGAATAGGTGTACAACAATGGAATCTGCCTTAAAAAGGGAAGGGTTATTACCCTTTTTTAAACCCGTTCTTGGCGAAACCCTTTTAAGAGGGTTATAAAGGTTAGGTCGAAAACCTCTCAAGTCAAGTTAGTATAATTGTAAGCTATCGAAAATTGGGGGTTTCCCCCTTTCTCTACTTCTCCAAATTCCAAAAAAACCCCCCAACAATGACCTTTCAAAAATCCAAATTCGAATTTTCCCCAAGTTAACCCCAAAACCCCCAAAACCCCTTTCTGATTATATAACAATAGCTCAACCCCATTATACTTACTACAATTTAAACATTTAATATCCCCCTATCAAGATTATACTAATAACATGCCGAATCATAATTAAGTTAACTTTGTCAAATATCTTAGTTCATACTTGGACTCTTTTTCCTTTTTTTCCCCAACCACTGGTATAACAATCAAACAACCTTAAAAAATAAGCAAAAACCCCTTAATCACATAAGAACAAGTTTTGGGGTAACACTCCCAAAGTAAAGTCTCCCCTCCTCCAAAGGAAATCTTGAGTTTGCAAACCCACAAAAAGTTTAAAAGCACTTGAATCTCTTGGTTACTTGATTTTCTTAGATTTTGGCGGATTAGTTTATGAACTTGAGGGGGGTTTTGTCGGGAGCCCGGAAGGCCATCCCCCAGGAGCTCAAGGGACCTCAAAACATACTTTTTTAAAACTTTTTGGGTGGCCCTAAATAGCTCACGGATATTAATCGAAGGACATATATCATAACAAAACAACACATCTCATACAATCTTAACAATTATGTCTATTACCCCCTGGATAAGGCTACAAAAATATTAAAAACTTTTGACGTAAATATGGGAGTTCTAGCTACATTTTGTCTAAGAGCCTCTAGAATCGGAACCCCAAAATATGGGGGGACCCCGCCTGAAATCTATACACAAGTAGTATGAAACAGGGAGGCCCAAAAAGCGTTTTGGCTCCCCAATAAAACTCTGGGTCGGTCCTCTTTTTCTACTGCGGGCAAAAACCCAAACCCCGGAAAGGCGTACGTACGAATAATGTCAGTATAAAAGGCATAAATGGCATTACAAAAGAATATGGAAAAGACATCGGACTGCCAATGGTCTGAATGCGAATAATCGATGGTATATGGGGGAAAAAAAATTTATATATATATATATATATATATATATATATATATATATAAAAAAGGCCACGTTCCCCTGTCAAATGTGCCTTTTATATGCCCCGAACTCCGAAAAGGGCCACCTTCCCCCCCCAATAAAGCGCCTTATATATGTATACATAAATGCCAAATTGGGCCCCGCCCCCCTTTTTCCAACTCCTTATATATAAAACATAAACGCCTAACATAGGCCACGCCCCCCCCTTTCAAATTTCCCTTATATATGTACATGAAGAATGAGAATGGCATCATAAGCAAAATGAAATAGTATAACCTAATATCACAAAATAGCTATATACATATATTATCCTGGCATCATGAGAGTTCAAAAAAAAGCTACTACTTTAGCGGAGTGATGTAAGGTTGGTACCTCGTTTATATTATGGAACTTTAAATTTATTCTCCCCTTGAAGGGAAACAATTATTATAAGGTGAGATCAACAACAATTTAATTAAATCGAGAAAATTGAAAAAAGCAATAATATCATAATAGCATTAAAATTATAAGCTTTGGAATTTCTAGAATGGGATCTATCTCTTTTTATCATCGTGGAAAACTTTATCTTTGGCATCAAAAAACTTTGGAAATCATGAACTTCTATTTTTTTGGGATAAGGATGCTATGGAAAAACATGTATGGTTTTAACGTAGGAATCATGTTTTTTTAAAAAAGAAAGGGTTTAGCCTTATATCCCTTTTTTTGGTCCCCTCATTTAAATTTTACCCTTAAGTTTGTAAATTCATTAAAATTTATTATTGTTAGGCTTATCGTCTATGCTTATCTTAAGCCTTAAATTAAACCCAGAATCTACCAAAATTGGGGCGCATCTCCCTTTGTTTATATCCCCCCCCGAAATCACAATACCAACAAGACAACAAAAATACAATACAAAACCCAAACCATATATCATACCAAAATATTCCATAAAATCCCACCGATTTTTTTCAACATCATAACAATATACACCTTCTTTTTTTCTAATCAAGGACATAATCTATCAACACACCAACAATATTAGATACCATCCAAAACATTTAAATCAGCCCAAACACTGGTACAAAATGCAAAATAGTCCCAAACAACAATCAAACGACCTTTATGACCTTTCCTCAAACTATTTTCTTTTTTAAGACTTGCAAACCTTAAATCAACTCAACAAAAGATGGATGAAGAACATATCATATAATTGAAGAAATTTAGCCCCCCAATTTTCTTCAAAAAAATCCCCACAACATCAAGTAAAGCAAGCAATCACCTTTTGGACTAGTTTGGTGTAATCTTATTAAATTCTTGATTTAATGGGCTATAAATGTTTAGGGATGTGTTAGGACTTCTGGGATTCATGAATGTAAAGTGAAAAAAAAATAGGGTTGAGGGGGTTTTTATCCCCCTTTAAAATCGGGGGAACCGACCCAAGGGGGAAAGAAGCCATTTGGCGATTTGAGGTTATCTTAAAATAGCCATAACTCCTTACTCGTGGTTTTGGAGGGGTTTTTGTTGCATTGGAACTATACTCGAAAAAATTCATTTTAGGCTTTTAAAATCCTTAAAACCCCTAATATCCGGAGATATCCCCCTAAAGTTGACCCAAAAATTCGTAGTGAACTTTTTTTTTTTCCAAAACATTTTCTTCAATTTTGTTGGTCCCAAATCTTCCAAAACTATCCTCATAATATTTATCATTAATCTTTGATAATGGTCATTTCCTTTTTTTCCGGTTATCCTTCCCGTTTCCCGACTTAGAATTAATTCATCCCCTTGTTACGTATTTTCCTGGTTGTACCTTCCAAAACTTCATGGGCGTCCCCATCTCCATTAATGGGTGAAGTACATGGCATCCCTACTCGAAAGTGTGAGGTGTAACTCCTTGTTAGAAACTTTGCCCCAATTTTGATTTGCGATCTATCATTAATTTCTTTAAATGGTTGTTCTCCTTTAGTTCGTCTCCATGTTCTTATACTAAATCATTAGTCTTCTTTCTATGCTCCCAATTCTTTTGAACTCTTCTTAGTTGTATCCTCTTGTTCTTACGTATGTACCGGTGGTCGGGATTCTCTGCCCCGGCCCTGTTGCCATTAAGATGGTCAACTCTGATTCTATGGCCTCCTATCGGATCTTAATTGTTGTACTTTTTTGCCTTGCCCCTTATTTCTCTCTAGTGAAAATTTCCTTGTTTAGAAAAGCCCCTTTCCTTTCTTCTTTGGGTAAGATCATGCCTTTTTATACTAGTTGACCTTATTTTATACATATCATTTTTTTTTAGTTGTTGATCGGACCCCCAATTCCCTCTATTCTATTCACATTTGAAATTTTCCTCCTTTTCCCCGGTTTTACATAATTAAAAAATTTTCATGAACATGGAACGGGAAAAAATCTTACTTTCAAATTTCCTCCGTCGGTATCCCCCCTCCTTAAGTCCTTGGCTCCTTTCGGTTTAAAAATTGAGACTTAAATAACCCCCATTCTTGACTCTTTATTGTTGTCCCCCCCATTCGTAGCCTTTATCATGACGATTGTTTATATGTTCATGTCATACCTTTTTACAATTATATCGGCGATTTGGAATTTCATGACTTACGGTACTCCCTAATCTCGTGGGGTCTTGCTATCCCTTCATGGCCCTATTTTCCCTTTTCCCTTTTAAAGTTTTAACTTCCTATAAATATTCCTTTTTTTTAAATTTTTTATCTCTTTAGTGCTACAAGTTTTTTTTAGTAGTCCCGGTGTCCCTTATACTTACCCCGGTCACTCGGCTTTCTTACCCCTTTTCCCCGGGGTACTTTAATGCATATCTAAATGTACCTAAAATTTCGTGTCGAGTGATTAGCAACCCGGGAATAGCATATCCCCGGAAACTTATTCCTTCCATTTTTTCTCTTTTCTGCTTTTAATCCATTCTCACTTTTCTTTAGCACTTTTTACATATCGGTTCATTTCAAAATTTTGACTCCCAATCCAATAAATTTCCCTCCGAGCTTGGGAATATTGTATTCTCAGAATTTGTTTTTCCCCCTTTTTAAGGATGTTGTCATATCCCGAACCCCAGTATTCGTTTTTATAGTTTAGGACCTTAGCGCCCCCAACCCCTCATTATATAATGCCTTAGTTTTTTTCTATGGTTTAACTTCTTATTTTGCTAGTTGGTTCTTTTTTCAAATCAAATCCATATTGGATACAATTCAAATGCTTTCTTTATTATCTTTCATACCTTTTAAGACTAATAATCTCTGGCTAATAAATTTAAGGGGACATCAAATTTTGGCCCCCTAAGGGAGTGTCATTCCCTTTCCCTTTTTTGGCTTTCTTCTGACTATCTTTTTTACTTGAAATTCCCCTTTTTTGTGGGTTAATTAGATTTATTTCTATACCATTAAAAGTTGGTATTCCGCATCCTTCCTTTGCCCTTTTCTTGGCTTAGCTCGTTTTGTTGTGTAAACTCTTGTTTTCATGCTATTAAATAGTCCCTGTGTTGTGGTTCTTTATCTTATCATGAAATCCTACAAAGTACAACCCTTTTCCCTTTTTTTTTCTAGTCCTTCTTCCTTTTTGATACTACAACTTTTCCACCACCAAAAAAAAATATATATATATATATATATATATATATATATATATATATATATATATATATTTGAATTTTCTCGGTTTTCTTTTGATCCCATCTTGCATCTTTAAAACCATTGTCTTATAATTTTGATTTGTTTTTTCCCCTTTGGAAAGACTAGTTCCCTAACCTTCTCCTTTTTGTGGCGACCTATAATTTCCTTTAACCCATTGCCCTCATCCTTCCCTTTTGTCCCTTGTTTTCTTTTTTTTGTAAAATCCTTTTTTTTAACCATCCCTTTTTCGGTTAGGAAACTTTGGAGTGTTTCGTTTGAGTGTGAAACCCTTTTGACGCTAAAAATCTCTTCTTGGGGTATTTCTTTCCTTAAACCCTCAAACATGGGTTCATCCTTCGGTTAAATCTCGGGGGTTTAAAATTTCTGTCGCTCTCCTAAACCTTTTTATTTCTCCTCAGGGTACACCTTTGTCCATTATTTACAACCCGGGGAATTTGAAAACGTATAGGGTTTGGGTTGGGGGCGCCACGTTCATCCCTTTTCACTATAACGTTTCTCTCTTTTTTGATTTATTTAAATTTGATCCCTTAAATCCTTTCCCCTTTTCCTAACCTTTTCCCAAATATATATTAAAGACCTCATGGGTATACGTTCTCCTTGTCCAAGTTTCTCTCCCCTTTGAAATAATAACCCTTTTTTTTCCTAAATTTTTTTTCATTGTTGGTCGCGTTACCTTTGTACGGCTTTGATTCAGAAAACACAATCCCAATTTCTCTACATTGCTACCTCAATTTTTACATCGCTAATCAAAACTTTTAACATGTGTAAAATTTAAACAAAGGGTGTACTAATACTCGATGTAGCCATGTGACATCTTTTTTTCGCCAAAACCCCCGAGATATCCCGGTTTATTTTGTCGAAAACGTGGGTTTAATAATCTCCCTCTTTTTTGCTCCTAGAATTCTAATTGTAAACCTCTTACTTCTAATTTCCCCTATTCTAGTTTCTCATATTCTTCTTTTTGGGGTCTAATTATGTAGGGCTTTAAAAGCACCTTCCCCGTCTTGGAGACCGGGTAATATAAATTTACTTAAAATCTTTACTCGTACTTGCCTTCTCTTTGTCTAAAAAAAATCAACCTCCCTCCTTTTTTTTCCCATACAAGAATCGATCCCGGTTTTTTCTTATTTACCTACTCCCCCTTTTTCTCCTTTCACTAAAAGACTCCCCCTTTTCTCTATCGTCGGAAAAAACTTTCACAAACCCCCCGGGGAAAAAAATGAGGTGAAGCCTTCATAATGATTACAAAAAACCCCACTATTCAAGGTTGATCAAACTCACTTCCCGTCGGCCAAGCAACATCAATTTAGAAGTTTATAAACAATCCGGAAAATAATCTAATTCGCCCAAAAACCCAACCTTTCTTTCTTGAGTTAAAGGGCATCATTAATACCCAGTAAAATTGTCCATAATGATTCTTAGAATACTCACTATAAAATACCGGGAATCCCCCTTAAATGAATGGTGGTGACTTCTAAATCCTAATGTAAACTCACATGTAGAAAAGTTTGATAAAGAGCCATGTTCACTATTAACCCGTCTTGATCTTATGTTTTTATATATAAACTTCTAGAATAATACTTTCCCCCCCCTTCTTAACTTTTTTTCCCCATATGATATCTTTTCGTTTCTCTTCTACCATCTATAAATAGCAATTTCTTTTAATTCTTAGTGTCCCAAATTTCCCTTTTAAAAAATTTTCAAATTTTCGAAATATCAAATGCCTCTTCCCAAATCCTTTAATTAGTAATCATTTTTCCCCCCAGGGCTCTTCCCCTTTAATTAAAATCCTTTTAAAACATCTTTTGGGAAAACGTCTCATAAATTTTTCATTCTTTTAAACTAAAACATCCCTTTTCACTTTTTTCCCTTCTTCTTTCTCTTGCCCAGACATTCAAATACTCCAATTTGTAAAAATTTAGGAACTTTCCTAAACTTCTTCTTCCCCTTCTGCCCGGGAGAACACTCCCCTCCTCCCGGGCGATCCAAAAACCCAACTCGCTCGAGTTCTTTTTTAAAGGGGCCAAAATCTGAGCGGGGGAAAATACCTTTGAGTAACAACTTCAATTTTCATCAATTACCTCATAAAGGCAAAAAGGGCCAAAACCCCAATCAAAAAAAGGATAAAATCGGGGGGATCACTCCATAAATTTGGCTCTTTGACACGATCAAGATGAAAAGAAGGGTCAAACATTCCTAAATTCCTATTGACCTCTTGTTTATAAGGTGGCGCGCTTTACCCAAAAAAAGACTCTCGGACACGGTCTGAAAAATTTTCCCCAAAACCCCATATCCTTTTTTCCGACCGGGGAGGGGCCTGATGGGCCCCGAGCCCCCTTTCTACCTTTCCCTCATTTCGGGTGGACCATAAAGAACTTATGGATATTTTAACCAAGGACATATTCATAACAAACGACACCTTTTTCCTTTTTACAATTTGTTATTCGCAGGACAAGGGTACTAAAATATTTAAAACAATATGAGGGTAATGATACGGGGGAGATACACTTCTCAGACCTCCAAAATAGAATACGGGGAAATTTATGAAGATGGGGGGGGGCTGCCTGCCCAAACTATACCGGTAGTATATAACACAAAAAGGCAAAAGGAAACCCCCTTTTTTAAAACTCTGGGTAGTCATCTACTGCTTTGCGGGTATGAAAGGGCGTCCCAAAAAAAGGGGGGGCTAGTAATTACTAACTTTTTAAGTCTAAGGTCGGCTTGGGAAAATCTAAAACCGCGAGACACAAGGTTACAAAAATTTAATGAAAGCCCCTTTATTAAAAAATATATATATATATATATATATATAGAAAGCCACAAAATAGGACTATATTTCAAATTTTTATGTATGAAGACCTGGCCACCCCCTTAAAATTTGGTGTCCTTATATATGTATACATAAATGCCACAACAAGGGCCCAAAACTATCAATTTTTGTCTTATATATATACATAAATGCCCCCTGGCCCAATTTCACCCCCAACATTTTCCTTTTATATATTAACATAAAGCCACAAAAAGGCCCAACCACCCCTTCAAAATTTTATATGTACATGAAAAAATGAGAATGAAAACAAACAGAAAAATAAAAAAAATAGAACTTGGTAATATCACAAAATAGCTATATACATATATTATACTCATAGCATGCATGAGAGTTCAAATAAAAGCTACTAATTTACGGAGTGACGTAAGGTTGGGAACCTCGTTTTTATTTTGGAACAATATTGCTATATCTAGAAGGAATAATTATTATAAGGGAAGAGCAACAACAATGAATAAAATCAAAAAAATCATGAAATAAGCTCAATAATATCATAATAGCATTCTAAGCTTTTGGGAAAATTTTAGAATGGGATCTATTCATTTTTTTCATTTGAAAACATCATCTTTTATCCCAAAAACTTTAGAAACTGAAATTTATCTTTTTTTGGGGAAAAAGGATGTTTTGGAAAACATGTTGGTTTCATAACGTGGCATCATGCCTTTAGAAAGAAAAGGTTTAGCCTTTACCTTTTTGGGCTTTTCTTCTTTCTTGTCCCTTAAAATTTAAAACTCTTGAAAATTTCCCCATTGTTAGGCTTTTGTATAATTAAACCCCTTTAAATTTCCCCAAATTGGCACATCTCCCCTTTTTATCCCTGGGAAATCAATACCAACAAAACAACAACAATAGTTACTAAAACCAACCATCATCATCATACAAAAAATTCCATAAAACATCTCGGATTTTTTCAACATACAAAAACAATGTACACCTCCTTTCTTCCCCAAACAAAAACATAATCTCATCAAAACCCCCAAAAACATTAGATACCATCCTTAAAGTAAATCAGCCCAACAACATGGTCACAAAATGTAAAAAAATTATCAGAAACTCAAACCGACACTTTATGACCCCTCATAACTATTTTCATTTTTAAAACTTGCTAAACCTTAAATCAACTCAACATAAGAGATAGGATGAAGAACATACCTTTTACTTGAAGAACTTTGCCCCAACTTTTTCAAGACCAAACCCACCGACATCAATAAACTGAACAATCCCTTTTACTAGTTTGGTGTAATTTTGTTAAATTCTTGATTTAATGGGCCATAAATGTTTTGGGGGATGTGTTAGGTGGTTTTGGGGGAAAAGTGAAAAAATGATGAAAAAAGGGGGGTTGAGGGGGGTTTTTATCGCTTGTAAGTCGGTGGAATCGATTTTCCCCAAGGGGGGCGCGGAATTTGGCTTTTTGAGAGGTTATCTTAAAGGGCCATAACTCGTTACCCCAAATGTCATTTTGATGAGAGGTTTTTTGCATTGAAAACTAACTCGACAAACTTCATTTTGGGGCTTTGAAACACCGAAAACCCCTAATATACCTGGAAAATATACCCCCCCAAAAGTTGCCCAAAAAATTTTTCCCCAAAAATTTAAAACGTTTTTTTTTCCAAATTTTGACAAACTTTTTTTTCTTCGATTTGCTTGTTAAAAATCTTCAAAACTATCCATACACGTATTTATCATTAATCATACTTGATAATGATCATGTCTTTTTTTTAAAGTTGTCTTTCCCGATTACGACTTACGAGATGCAATTCATCCTTATTTCATTTTTTACGTATTTCCCCTGGGCCGTACCTTTCAAAATTTCGGGGGGCGTCTCCGATCCCTGTTAATACGGTAAAGTATGTGGCATGCTCATGCTGCGAAAGTGCGGGGTGTAACAATCTTGGAGAGTTCGGGGATCGTTTTGGGGGAAATAATGAGCCCGAATGATATAAAACGATATATATAAAGTGTAACAAAACCCCGGTGGGGAATTTAAAACCCCCTTTGACGGACATGAAATTCCAACGTTAGTCAAAGTGCCCAGCCCCAGGGCTCATTTTGACTATTTCACGGTGGCCCTCCCCATTTGGGGGCCATCAAATGTTCTATGGTCGGTCAAATGGCCCAATCAAAAATTCCCCTTTTCCGATAAGTTGCTCGTTTCATTGGTTTGACCCCCAAATCCTTATAAAACCCTTCCAACACTTTTTTGAAACCTTCATTAACCATTTTGGGGATCTAAAAGCCCCTTTTCCAAGTCATTTATGAAAAAAGGGTATAACTCAATTTTAAAAAAGGGTCCCCCCTGACTTACTTTTCCTTTTTTAACGACGAACTTAATTCCCCCGATTCATATGATTTCCCAAAATCTTAATGGTACGCGCTTAAAATTATCAAATACTCTTCTTAATCTCATAAGGACTTCATGTATAATGCTCTCCTTTTCTAAAAGGGCTTCTTCACTTTAGCCTTAAGGTTAGTCTCCTCCCCAAAATTAAAAGACTCAAAAATTTCCCAGATGTAAAATAAAGGGGTGGGCCCCTCCAAAACCGGGAAAGGGAGTCTAATTCATAAGCCCTTCCTTGGGGACAATCTTGTGGGGCCCCAAAATTCCAAGGGGGTAAACCCCCTTTTTTCAAATCTTTTGACGCCGCCCCCAAAGGCCACCCTTAAAAATACTATCTTTAAATTGGGAAATCTAAGTCCGTAAGATGATTATCTGCAAAATTTCCCACAACCCAAAAGGGCCCAAAAATCGATCTGAATAAAAAATTTACCTTTTCCATGGCCTTTTGGGGGTCCAAAAGGGGCCCCCCATTAACAGTTTCTCCCCCCGAATCACCCCTCGGTGAACTACCTTGCGCCCTATAAAGCCTCGTTGGGGGGTATTTGAATCTTTGGGGAAAATAACTATTGTTATCCCCAACTTTTATAAGCGGTAAGTTATGGGGCCCCCCACCTCCAAAAACTAATACATATACTTTAGCATATCACGAAACGATCCCGTAATTTCCTCGGCTTGTCCGTGATCTTTTGGATGAAATCTTTTTACTAAGACTCCACCGGGGTCCCCCTTGGGAAAAAAATTTGGGAAAATTTGGCCCCCGGCCATTTTATGAGAAATAATAGATATTGGAACACTATGGGTCGTACTACCTCCCTTTATATGGGGGATAATCC
>NW_026719015.1:0-12349 GCF_029784015.1 Lycium ferocissimum | reverse complement strand
TTTTTAGGACATCTATTTTTGTCTTGGGTGCTCGCGATGGGATTTTATTTTGGTACGGCCTTTCGTTGTATATGTGAACGTACGATCGGGGGTACGGCGGGGCCACAATCCGTCATATGATTACGGTATTCCTCTTAAGTGTAGACATATGTGTGGGTTGTGAATAGTTCTTTTGTTCGGTTGTGCCCGTACGATTTATGTTTTGGGCGGTCCCGTTAGCCGTGGCGGCCTTATAGGCTTGCGTATGTATATATGTTTTGGGATACGCATGTTATGATAGCCTTGCTTAGGCTTGTAATGTCGTTATTATCTGTTGAAAGTTGTAACTTCTTAGGGACAGGTAACCGTGATATATATGCATATATGCGGCAGTTTTAAGACGACGTCTTGCCTTTGCATATGTATAAGTTCTTAGTATGCTAGTTGTGGACTGACTATAGTAACAGGTGTGTACGAGTGTCCAGCTCGGGCACTAGTCACGGCCTACGGGGTTGGGTCGTGACATAAAATATCGTATACGAGCGTATGTGGTTTGTTTGATATATTCTTAGATGTTCGTAGGAATTATCGGGCATTGTTATGTTGTGATTAGGGGTTGTTTGGGTATGTTGTTGTTAAATTATTGATGGGATTTGCTTGTATGTGGATAATAGTCACCGATTGTTGTGTTGCTCGATTCGAAGAAAAGATAAGTTTAAAACGTACCTCTAGTAGTTCGAAAGATTGATTTTGGGTGGCTATGATTGTTGGACTATTATAAGGTCGTTTCGATGAAGTGTTGTGGCTATAGATTATTAAGGGTAACTTGAATATGTCGTAGTCATTATGTTGACTATTATTGAATGATGTAATGTGTGGACTGATTGGAATGTTATGCGGGCTGTCTCTCGGGGTATTCTTGAATCTTAGTTTGGCTTGTTCTTGATATAGTAACTTGGACATGTGGTTCTAGTTGTTTTTATAGTTGGCTTGAATGTGGGAAGTGAACGATATAGGAAATGCAGCCCAATTTTCTAGAAATGAGCTACTAACTTGGAAATATGTTTTAAGCCTTTCCGTAGCTTAACCATAGTTCTTAACGTCTTAATATAGGTTGAGATACTTCGGGCAGCGTATACGTATTGTATCACAGATAAGCGTTAAAGGTATGTAAAGCTATCCTTTCTTTCTTTTGGCATGATCTATATGAAGCAAACAGCCGACGAATGTTTAAACTCCAAAGAAACTCTTATTCTTAGAGATACTAGGATGGCTAATGTTCTTGATTTCCATAAGCTATTTCATATTGTCTCGATACGTGTCTATGATTCCTGAAGTTCAAATTGATATACTCCATAATGACATTCGAGGGGTACTTGACATGACTTTATCTTTAATACTCAAATGTTAGTTTATTCAACTTATTCTATTGAGTCTCAGATGATGATTTAGTTTGCATATGGTTGCTCACTACTACCGCTCGTGCACTTATTATTATATCTTTCACCGAGTCCGGGCAGGCATGTTTTCATGCACAGTTTCACTGCATTGTTCATCGAGTCCCTCACTAGAGGGCCGGGTACGGTATATATATATATATATGATGATATGATGATGTGATGATGGCACCGAGTCCCATAATGGGCCGGGCATGCTATACATGTATACGACTTTATTCACCGAGTCCATAATGGGCCGGATATGGTATATGATATGGCTATGCATGATTTTCATTTCATAAGGCACAAGTACAGTGGTATCTTGATTGTCATACTTGTCTCCTGTAATCTACATTTTGGTCATGATATTCTTTATTATATGTCACGACCCAACCCCCGTAGGCCGTGACTAGTGCCCGAGTTGGGCACCCAAACGCATTCGTCAGACCCGAGTCACACACACAGGCTTATGCACATACAAATATCAAACGCTGTCTCAAACACATCTCAAACTCAAACCCATATATATATACATATATCGAAAGCCGATAAGGCTATCCGAAGGCGCGCTGGCCCAAAACATATAGTATACAAACACACCTGTACCGGGTAGGCACACAACCCACATATACATCTACAGGCCTCTAAACAAACCAAATCATATGACGGGACGGGGCCCCGCGCGTACCCCCGAACACACACACGCGCGTATATATATCGCACGAACGAGTATACCAAAATATAGGCTCGGGATAAAGGAGCACTCAACTCGGCGCAGATAGAATCCTAAACCGGCGGGTCGCCAAGCCGGTCGTCCGTACTGCGGCGCATGAAACGCAAATTTCCGAAGAAAGGGGGAATCATACGAAATATGTACGAGTATGTAAAACGGTGAAATACGATAAATAAGCAATCGAATCACACTCAAAACCGAAGTACCGAAAGTAAGTACATTTCCAAATGCCAAATGTTTATTTTCAAAATAGAAAACATGCAAAAGATACGAAAAATATGGTCGCCCGCTGTCGATGGGCGCCATAACACAAGATAACACCGAAGGTTTCAAATCTCCGTACAACCCCGAACGCAACACATCATCACCACACATCATAAGCCATATCACAAAGATAACTCCATAAACGGAACCCGGCCCTATGGCGAGGTCTCGGGAACCGTAGCACGATAACCCCGAATATATCATAGTGCGCACGACAAGAAACCGGCCGGAAGCCGGCGAACGATATACCAACAACCGCACGAGCGAGAGTCGTGAGTAACCATATGCATAAAATCATTATCATAGGTTCAAAAAGTAAATAAAATAACCATACTTGGGGATCGGGAAACTCGTCATACCAAACTCTCTCAAACGTCATCAGAAAAGTGCAAAAGAAGGTCGCGGGACCCACGGACGAGCGTCAACCCGAGCCGGGCCCGCCTATGGAAATCATACTCATCACACGTCATACAACCTCCCACGACGATATCGAGGCAATCCGAGCCCTTAGTCGAAAGTTATGAGCGTTCGTAGTTTCAACATCGTTAGAAATAAAACTCTTTTGAAAACCAAGTTTTTATGCAACTTTAAAATCAATTTTTCCAACAACATCAAAAGCCAGTATTTTCTCACATCAACTTACGAGTACCAAAAAGACAAACGCGAATCATAGACATGCTCGGATTATGAGAATGGAATTTCCTCGAGGCTAGTATCGTAGCCTATATTGAACTAAGACATGCCAAAAGAAAGAAAGGTTAAGCTTTACATACCTCGCTTGCACACAACGGTAATCCAAATCAACCTTATATCTCGAACTCTCCAAGATCTACATAACATCAATAAATACCAACGTCAACCATAAGCACTTAAAAGCTTATTTCCAACTAGCACATAATCCTACGGAAAATTGGGCAAAGACTTCCTTTATAAATGGACCAACCCCGAGAATTCAACTCGGCCAAATTCAACAACACAACAAACCAACAATCATTCCAACAATATCCACAATCAATTCAAACGCATTCGAACATTAAAAATCCTTCTCCACACATTCCAACAATATTCCAATTATGCTTACTACAACTACATACTTACAAACCAACATGAAATCAAACTAACGCATATTCAATTATCAATCCAAAACCATTCAAACAACATTCAAGAATTCTTTAAATAATTCATACAATATTTCCAACAATCCAACAAATACTCCATTTCACCCAAAATGATCCCAAACCTCGAGAACTTCAACTTTAACACATTCCTCGGTTCAAATCATGATTCACTCCAACAATCCATACTCTAACCATGTCATTTCCATAAACATAAAAAATTACACTAAATGCACTAAACCTTCCAAATCAGCCCCTAACACTTACAATACCAACTTGAATCATTAAACTCTCATTTCCAACATAGAATTCACATAACGACAACAACCAAAATTCCAAGGAAACTAATCCATTTCTTGACACACATCAAAGGCCATATTCGGCCAACCTTGCACACATACATATTCATGATTTTCATTTGTTTCAACACTCTACAATAACCAAACACGCTACATAAAACTCATACACCAACTTTAACACAACACACACATACACGGCCAAACCACCATACACACGGCTCCAACTTCAAATACAAAACTTTCATGAATTTCATCCATAATAACATACAACAACACACATACACCTTTCACAACTCATAAAAACAAGATTAAACTTACCTTTCTTCACAAATCCTCAACTTGTCCAAAGTTGGCCAAGGATGAAAACGAACAATCCAACGCTTGAAACAACACCTCCACGTTACTAAGCACCCTCAAATTAGTAGGTTTGCTTAGGAGAAATAATTTTGGGATGGCTTAATCTTGGACTCTTTTTTTCTTGTTCTTGGCCGAAACTCTCTCTTTTCTCCTCTCCAAGTTTCTTGATTTTTCCTAAGTCTTAAAATGATGATATATAGTCCCTTAAGTCATCTCCTAATTTACATATAATGGCCAACCATGTGGCCATGGCCCCTCAAAGTGGCCGGCCACATGGCTATATCTCTCCCTCTCTTTCTTTCAATAATAGCCAACTTCCCTTAATTCCACTTTTGGTCCCGAAGTTTCTTTGATGATTCCATTCCAATAACGTCATACACACTTAGATCGCACGACAAAATCGAAGGTCACACGTCTCGACTTCGTATCCCGAAATGGTCTTAACCCTAACTTTTCATAGTTAACCCGAATCGTCCCGTCGTTCAAAATACGGGATGTAACATTATATTTCATGCTTTATATACTCAGTATATATCTCATACCGACCCCCTTTCTTCGGGGGGCTACGTTTCATGCCCGCAGGTACAGATACTCGATTTGGTGATCCTCCAGCCTAAGATTTCTACTCAGCTGTTTGGAGAGCTCCATTGTTCCGAAGCCTAGCTTATTTTGGTACAGATCTTTTGAGGTAGACTTATGTTTATCCAGGGGTACGGCGGGGCCCTGTCCCGTCATATTTCACTATTGATACTCTTAGAGGTCTGTAGACATATGTGTGGGTTGTATATAGGTGTTGTTCAACTGTGGATATAACTTGTTTTGGATGTTTCCGTATATAGTGGCAGCCTTGTCGGCTTGTGTATTGTGTTATCTTTGGTTCGCTGTGACTCCTCAGGAGATGGGCTTATTATGATATAAAGCGCTCTGAGATAATCTCTTATTTTTGCAAGTTTCCATATTGTCCTTAGTTTCAGTCTGATTATATCTAACAAGTATGTTTACGAGTGTCCAGTCAGGCACTAGTCACGGCCCATGGGGTTGGGTCGTGACAAAAGTGGTATCAGAGCAGTTCATCCTCGGTGTGTCTACAGACCGTGTCTAGTAGAGTCTTGTTTATCGGTGTGTTGTGCACCACATCTATAAATAGGAAGCTACAGGACATTTAGGATGTTACCTTTCTTTCATATCTAAGATCGTGCGATGGAGCCCAGCCTAGGAAATAAGATTCCTTATACTAACCCTTGATTTCAGTAGAAGAACGGCATCGACAGAAGAAAGTGACTGATGATATTGGAAGTTACAAAGTACACAGGTAAGCAACGGTACGAAAGATGCATGTCGGATAAGGTAAGGATATTGAAGTATGATTGAAATGTAAAGTTGAAGAATAAAAGGGAAGGTAGATGTTATATCCCGTATTTTGTACGTTAGGGACATTCCGAGCTAGCCATGAAAAGTTAAGGACGAGACTATTCCGGGATACGAGGTTGAGACTTTTAATGTTATATCCCGTATTTTTGTACGTTGGATTATTAATAGTGAGATGGGGTCCACATGTCGAGATTTTTTTTGACATATGACAAGTTATATGAATAATATATGTGAAGTTAAACACAACTCAAGAAGGACCCTTGAGCCAAATCAAAGTGGAAGTCCTCCAAGCAAATATTTTTAAGTAACGTTTTCGAGTGATCTAACTTTGAGGGGTAGAAACGGTATTATAAGTTTGGAATTTGGAAAAATACCAAAGATAGAAGTTGTAGATAATTGAATTAGCTTTCTAACCATAGTCGTGGGCCCACAGGTGACATCGGGATAAGGAGATATGAATATTTTAAAGTAGAAAGGTCGAGCTGAACAGTGGATTCAGCCCAACCCGATTCCAAGTCGGGCCAGGCCCAATATCCATGCCATTTAAGTGAAATTTTCAGCTTTCTCCTTCATTTTTCAGACCAAAATGTCCGTAATTTTCGAGAGAGATAGAGAGAGAGAGAGAGAGAGAGAGAGAGAGAGACTAAATTTTGACCACTGATCTAAGCCCCGAATCGCGAAGCTCATGAAGAGAAAAGTGTTGTACGTTGCGTTGCCTTCAATTTGGGCTAAAAATCGCCAAGAAGAAGAAGGGTACGTCTTGGTGCATATTTAAGGTAAGACTAAGGTCCCTTTTTCATTGTTAACAAGTTTAATTAGAGCAATAGCGTTATAAACTAGTTTGTTATTTTGTTGAATTTATGGATTAAGGGGCTGTTTTATGTGGGTTAAATGGTTGGAATTAGGCTGTGTTATGGATGTTTTGAATGTGTTGTAGTGTGAAAAAAATGGATGGAAATCATGATATGTTGTGTGTTGAAGTGTGGTCACAGTAATGGGCTGTTTTTGGTGGGACAAGATGAACTAATTTTATTTAGTGTTTTAGTTGATGATTGTTGTGGATTATATGATGAAAATGAATGTTTAATGATCCAAGTTGAAATGGTAACCATATGGGCTGATTTGGATGTTAATGTGATTTTAATGCAATCTATTGTAATTATGAAAATGAAGTTGTTAATATGTAGATTGTTGGTGTAGTATATGAATTTGGAAGAAAGAAATGTGTTGTCGTTGTTCCTATGGAATTTGAGAGGTTTCGGGTGATGTTGCCCATTGGTTGGATTGCTTGTGTTAATTGTTTAAAGTGTTCATGAATATCGTTTGGAAGGTTTCGGATTAGTATTTGAATGTATAAGCATTGGTGTTGGCTTGATCATATGTAGTTAATTTGAATATAAATGGAATGTTGTCGAATTATGTAGAAAAGAGTTATTGACGTTAGAATGCATTACTGAATTGATTGTTGATGTTGTTGGTATGGTTGTTGGGATTGTTGTTGAAGATTTGGCCGAGTTGAATTCTGGGGTTGTTAATTCTGGGGGGAAATCTTTACCCAAATTTACGTAGATAAAGTGCTAGCCTAGAATTGAATTCAGATGCCTATGGCTAATGGTTGGTATCTAATGATGTTGTTGTAGATTTGGGAAGTCAAGACTTAATTTGGATTAGCTTAGGAAGCGGACAAGGTATGTAAAGCTAACCTATCTTTCTTTTGGCATGTCCTAATTGTAAATAGGCTATGACATGAGTCTCGGGGTAACTCTATTCTAAGATCGAGCTTGACTACGATCCTTATTCACTCCCTTAATGTTGGCAATTTTAACATGGTCAAATTATGGTTCTTAAGTCTTAAATGATTGGAGTACCAATGTTGTATAAAGAATGTTGCTTTTTAAAAGATTCTGTAACTACGAACGACCGTAACTTTTATAGATGAGCTCGGATCGCTTCGAAACGTTCGTGGGAGATTCTATAATAAATAAGGTCTCCAACTCTTATAGATGGACTCGGATTGGTTTGATATTCGTCCGTGGGCCCCGAGACTTTCCCTTGTGTAGTACTAATGACTTTTGAAAGGATTTAGTGCAACTATCGTCTTAAACTTCGGACGTCGACTACCTACTTCTCTATCGAGTTTGTAAAGACGATTATGCCTAATTTCCGTAAGTTGTTTCATATGGTTTGATACGTATCTATGAGTCCTAAAGTTCTATTTGATATGTTCTCGAACAACACCGGAAGAACCTTGATTTGACTATCGCCTTGGTTTTAAATGACGGCTCATTTGATTATTCTATCGAGTCTTTGAAAAATGTTTTTAAATTGCATATGGTTACTCACGACTCGCTCGTGCATTCTGTATTTACATCCTTCACCGAGTCCGGGCCGGTTATGTTTTCGTGCGCACTATGATATATTCCGGAGTATGATGTGTCCGATTCGCCGAGCCTCGCTAGGCGGCCGTGCAAGATATTTGGCGTTATGATGTGCTATGACGTTATGATGTGCTATGTGATATGTCGGGTTCGGAGATATGAAATCTTCTGGAGTATGATGTGTTATGGCGCCAATGACAGGCGGGCAACCATATTCTAAGAGCCCCATGCAGGATTTTTTTTATTTTATGAGTAAGCATTTTTATATTCTGGACATTGCATTAGCTTTACGTACTTGGTTTTGATTATGATCCGTTTGCTATATTCCATACTTTGCATACTCGGTACATATTCCGTGCTTACGACCCCACTTTCGTGGTGCGTTTCATGCCACGCGGTACATATACTTATTTGGGTGATCCACCAGCTTAGGACTCTTGTTCGGTTGTCTTGGAGCGCTCACTGATACAGAGCCTATACTTTGATCCCGATTCTATTATTGTATATGTGCATATGTTATTCACGGCACGGCGGCCTGTCCCGTCATATGATTTTGTTATTACTCTTGAAGGTACGTAGACATACATGTGTGGGTATGGGTAGTCAACATTGTTCGGTCATGTCCGTGTGATTTGTGTTTTGGACGTCCCCGTATTTTGATAGCCTTGCAGCTTATATGTGATATCATTCTTTGACGATGTATATATATGTATTTGTGACATAATTTGGGGCGACGGTTCACTTCTTTGTATGTATAAGATACGATTATGCTAACTATGGTACGATGACTGACTTTTGCATATGTCCAATTTGTCTGTACGCTGATTATAGTTAATCGGTCCGTATGGGTGCCCAGCTCGGGCACTAGTCACGGCCTACGGGGTTGGGTGGTGACAAAAGTGGTATCAGAGCGGTTCGTCCTCGGATTGTCTACAGGTCGTGTCCGGCAGAGTCTTGTTTATGGTGTGAAGCCGGCCACACTCATAAACAGGAGGCTGCGGGTGTCACACCCCGACTTTACTAGGGTGTGATGGGCACCCGACCCCGTAACCGGAGCCGAGCGAACCCACTGACTCTTACTACGTGCAATTTTTTTTTTTTCTACGTCAGGTATGCATACTAAGATTCTTTTAAATATTCCTTTGTTGCCTTTAAATCAAATAAAAATATGTATTGTACGAACTTGTATCATAGTACAAACGGACTCCCCGAAACCCATGATTTGTGTACCGCAAAGTCTCTAACTTCAAACAAGACATCATGGCATGACACGGCGACTCGGCGACACTCCAGACAAATGGAGTTTGCCAACTTATTTGGGACGTCCTCTATCATGGTTTCTAATCGTCCGGGTACTGCGCGGCATGGCAGCCCCCGAAGAAGAGGGGTCAGTACGAGCATTGTACTGAGTATGTAAGGCATGAATAGTAACATAATAGGAGATATAGCTATGAGTAGCAACATAGTAAAAGCTGTGCTCGTGAGTGCCTCTTAAGGCGGAGTCGTGCATGCTTACTGTTTCTCTTTACATACATACATACATAGTCTGTCTGCATCACATAAGGCATCATAGCTGTCGAATCACATAACATCATTAGTCCGCGTCGGGACGCATTAACCGATATGGGATTTACTCCGAACCAATGCGGGATTTGCCTAAACCAATGCGGGATTTGCCTAAACCAATGTGAAACTTTGTCTCATCATTGGGTTTGCCCTGTTTACCGGGTTTGCCCCACCATTGGGTTGGCCCCACCATCGGCTTCGCGGCGCCTCACCTTGAAGGAACAATTAATTTAAGGCGAGACTAACAATGGAGAGTAGCATCATAAAAGAAAAACATGGAACAGGATCGTAAGGCATCGTTTCATATTCATTGGAATCTTTAAATTAGTCATTATCCACACGTAGAACTGAGAAATCAAGAAATAGTGTCACATTTTCATGATATCATATTTCATGATAGGAACATATTCTCGACATATTCAACATAGATATTTTCTCATATTGGACATTGTCATCCTCATTGAAAAATCATATTCGTCGTCTTAATCGTAAAAGCTTACAAGAATCATAGAATTTAATTTTGGAGAAAACGAATATTTTTGAAAACATTTATAGACTTTTAGAAAAGAATTCATGTCTTGGAGTCATAACTTATAACTTTTTAAAATAGGAACGTTATGGAAGCATTTATCAAGTCTCACGTACAGATCATGCCATAGAAAGAGAAGGGACGAGCCTTAACATGCACACGCGCCGCGCCTTACTAGCTACGCTTATTCGTCCAACTTGTTAGTCTACATTCAAGAAGATCGACACTATCGTTAGATTCATCGACATATTACTTGTCTTAACCTTTCAAGTACATTCACTTATGGTGCCGAAATTTCGGCAAAGTCTCTCCCGTAAATATACCACCCCCCGAGAATATGGCTCGGCCCAATTTATCCATTAACAACACAACAATCCGAGAATTCAACTCGGCCAAACCGACAACAATGCCAACAATCTTACTAACAACATTCCATTCATATTCAATTCAATTTAATTCACATAATATTCCAACAACTCAATTACCATATTACTTTACCCGAAACCTTCCAATTCCCAACAACTATACCTTTCGTCATCATTCGTGTATACTAACTTCAACAACAACCTTCCATCTTCATTACATAATTCATAACGACGACAACTAGAACATCAAATAATATCAATTTACATTAACTTACCAAAACACCTCTTTTCCGACCATACCCACTCCTTACATATTTTCATGCAATTTAAGAATTCAAGCAAATGCCGCATTAACTTCCTCTATATTCAAGTAATGATTACAACTTTATTTTAAACCATCAAACCTTCATTTTTCTTCATGGAATCTATAACACAACAACAAAAATATCAAATAGAATTTGGGCACCATAACTTGCCAAACCACACCTCTATTCGGCCACAACAACTACCACATGTTTTCATGAATTTTTCATCTATTTCTATACATTACAACAACAACCAATACTAAGAACAATTAATGCATTATCTTCCACACCATGCATCAACCATACGGCCACACTCACAACTTCTATATTTTCATAGTTTTCACCCATATCTACATATTACAATACTCACAACCATCCAAAACATATGAAGAGAAGATTAAATACATACTCTTTCTACTTGACCTTTCATTCGGCTAGAGTTTCCAACTCGCACAACCAACGCTTTTCTTACTTCAACAATTGCTCCATGTTAACAAGGACCTCCAAATTAGCTAGAATATTGGAAGGAAATAATTTTCCTAAGTCACTTTCCCATGGCTCAATTTTGAGAGCCATGGCCGAATGTACACTATATTCCTCTCTTCTTGTTTTCTTTCTTTCTTATGCCTTAAATTAAAAGATGAGTTCATATATATATATATATATATAATTCTCCCATCACTTATATATATTTATGCTTAAGCCCCTCAATTTTGGTCACATGTCCCCTTTCTTCCCTTTTCTAGAATTTTCTTCTTTTTTCTTCAAATTTCTCAAGTTTCAAAGAAGACTAAATGTCTTCTTGTGCAAGCCTTGGTCCATGTAAATTTTTATGATTTACAATTAGCCCCCATTTAATAAAAATGTGGGCACATACTACCCATGCCACACGGCCCCTTTAAAAATTTCAAGAAATTTCTTAAACACTTATGAAATTACCATTTTTTTTCCTTAGCCTTCCACAATATTACCATGGACCCTTGTTCGAATTTCCTCTTTTGCCCTTAACCTCTCACAATATTTCCATACTAATAAAAGTCATAAATAATATTCACGACAACTCGTACATCAAAATAATTTTTGATAATGGTCTCGCCTTTAATTTTTCACGACGACTTTGAAATTTCCAAACGTACAAGATACGGGCTATAACAACGGGGCATCTAGGAATCAGTGACCCTCTTTCTGTCTTAGATCGTGCGATAGAGCCAAGTCATAGGAAATGAGATTCTCCGTACTAACCTTTGATTTCAGCAGAAGGACGACATCGACGGAAGGAAGCGATTGACGATACTGGAAGTTACAAAGCAAGCTGGTAAGTAAAGGTACGAAAGGCATATGTTGACTAAGGCATTAAAGTATGATTGAAATGTAAAGTCAAAAAAAAATTGGAAGGGAAAAGTAAAAAGAGAAGTGTAACGGTGCGGTTCGAATTGGACATACGAGGTAAGCCCATCATTTTCATCTTGATGTTAATATTGGGAGCCACAATGTGGTACGTAAAATGATATGATATGTGTATATATGTTGGCCCCGTGAGGCATTGTTGGTACTTCTTGCGTACGGTTTTGAGATAGTAAGAAATATAGAGGAAACTTCTATAAAATTTTTCCGAAATAAGAAGGAAATGAGATAGGGGTTTGTAATAT
>NW_026719014.1:0-12513 GCF_029784015.1 Lycium ferocissimum | reverse complement strand
GAACCAGATGATAAATTAACCCTTTCTAACCATCTTCCTTGCCTTGAGGTATAAAATAAACTTACCCTCGGCGATGCCGTATTCCCTAGCCATTCTATAGTTGGCTCCCACGGAACCGAAACCGAACTATCTTGTTTCACAATCAACGTTAGCATAACAAGAAGCTAACCAATCCATACCCATAATAACATCAAACTCGGTCCATATCTAACTCTATCAAATCGCCAAGGTATGACGACTATATATATTCACCGAACATCGTTTATATACTTCGTTTGCTATAAATCTCCTACCGCGTAGTTACCTCAAATGGTTCAATCGACTCAGGTTTTATTCTGATTCTACTAGTAACAAAGAGAGATATATATGATAAGGTGGAGCCTGGATCTATCAATGCATATACGTCCCGAGAGAAAATCGATAATATACCTGTAACCACATTTGGTGAGCTTAAGTGTATTCGTGTTTTGATGATTGTCAAACTGATTCAGAATCAGATAGAGACCTGGTGTGCGATTTGCTCTCTGTGCATCTTGCACGATAGCGAGAAGCTTGTAAAGCCGAGCTACTTCATCGCACACAAGTACGAAGAAATAGCCGGCCCATGCTTTAGGTCAAATATTAAATGAGTGGTCTCTATCCATCTCACATGCTTCCTACTATATATACAACATGTTGCAATATATTGTGTATCACTCGAAAGACCTAATCTAAATTGGGCAAAGCTGCCCTCACAAAAACAAAGTCACCTACAAAACTGAAGACCCTGATCCAGATACAGATTTAGTCTAAGTTCTTTATGTTGTCGTAAGTCTTTGTTCTGTTGTGCTAAAATTGTAAACCTACTCTTCCCAAAAAGGAAGCTGTTTTTAGGTGTTCTAAATTCTCAAGGTTGCTTCCATAAGCTCTTGAGTGGTACACTAGGCTAGAGTTAGTCTAGTTGTATTAATTTCCTTGGCTAGAGTTAGTCAAGTGGAGGTGTTTGCAACCGGTGTGTTGCAAAGGTTGAGGGACTACGAGAGTTAGTTCCTAGGTATGTACTATTGTAAGGGTTGAGGGATTATGGGAGTTAGTTCGTAGGTTAAAATAGGTTATAATTTGAAGTTGCTCGTGTAAAGGGAGTTGAAATCCTACTGGGGTAGGTCGTGGTTTTTAATCCCTTGAGCAAGGAGTTTTACCAGAAAAAAGGCCTTCTTTACTTATTGCATTGCATAAGGGAACTGGTACACAACCAGGTCCCTCATATACTGTTTGGTGGACGCACAACCTATAACACTATTTTATGATAAAAATTTAATAAGCACTCCGTGTTTACCCTATATATCTATTGAATACATGGTATTTGTTGTTCAAGAATGAGAAGCCACGGGATTATCCTCCTACTGACTAGTAATAATTCGAGAAGGCATTTGTGGGAAGCTTTTACCTTTCGGTGTATATATCAAGTGTGCAATCAAGTTCAAGACCTTGAAACATTACACTATGAGTGTTGATGAGTATAGCTTGGAATTCACTTGCATTGCTCGCTATCACATTTGGTCCTAGATGAGGATGCCAGAATTGAGAGATTCACTCAAAATTTGATTTATAGTCTTTTCAAGGGAGTGGAGGTTAGCCGGGCAGGTTTCACTTTCTGAGCTATAGTTGATTTGGCCCATGAATTAGAGAATGGATTCTTGGAAGAAAAGGCTTCTATAGAGCAAAACAAGAAAGTCTGCATTTCAAGCACATTCATTGCGGTGACATAGTAACAAGGGTAACTTCAATGAGGGGTCGTTTGGACCACCAGTAGTATCATAATCATTCAGTGCCTCCACATTATGCGGAGCAGGATCTTAGAGGCTATCAGGACCAGTCTTAGAGCTAAAGGTCACAGACAGTCCTAGAGCAGTGTGGTGTAGCAGTCACAAAACCCTCCTTGCTCAAGTTGTGGGAAGAAACACCTAGGAACTTACAGCTAGAATGTGTGCTCTGGGTGTAGTTCAAATGATCACTTCAAGAAGGATTACCCTAGATCTCAGTAGGGTTATGGTGGGCAACTACCTCAGCCCGCTATCAGGACCCAAATCGGAGGGCCATAACGTGCACCCAGGCCCTACCTGCTAAGCACCACTAATCATGCTTTCATATCATAATCATAAATAATGGTGGACCTCGAGGGTCATCAGATGGAAATTTGCTAGATCATAAGAGAAGTATGCTAGAAAGGGATGAGCCTGAAAAGACATACTATATAACTATGCTGGACAAAACTGTACAAGCCGACAAGGCCTTCATGGATAACTATACAGCAAAATATAGGCCGACGGGGCCATACAACGTCTAACTATACCATAACTTTCTACAAGCCTCTAATAGAGTGCATGACATAACATGGTCGAGACAGGGCCCCGCCATACCTGTATGTACACAAAAATATAACGTACCAAACACAACAGCAACTTCGGAACAAAGGGGAGTGCTCCAATATCAGCTAAACAAAGAACCTATGGAGGCGGATCTTCAACCTGTCAACCTGAACCTGCGGGCATGAAACGCAGCGCCCCCAGAAAAGAACGTCAGTATGGATAAAGTATTGAGTATATAAGGCATAAAAGTAACATGAAGAAGACATAAAAGTACATAGGATAAAAGAAATGCAACCTGTATGTCCGAACTGCCTCTTAGGGCTAATGATATGCATAAATACTGTCCATGTATACGTCTATGCATATATAACACCTGGTCATACATATATATGCTTATATAACGCCTGTTAAGCCTCTGTGGGTATCCCATCATATCATATCGGCCTCTGTGGGAATCATCATCATGTGATCAACCGATCAAGTGGTAGAACGTATATAACGCCGCCACCTTCCCCATACCCCACACCCCATACCTATAATGTTCCGTAAATTTGGGTTAGGTGTGAATGTGTAAAACTAGTATAAGGATGATATTTTAGCTATATTAATCCATTCGGGATGAATTTGGGTGATGAGCAGTCATTTTGAAGTCAAACCAAATAGTAAAGTTCGTAAGAGTTCTCAAACTCGTCTAAACTGTGGTAGGTCTGACTTCTAAGCCAGTTTTGTGAAACTACGTTAGCAATTTGGGAAAACTTCCTCCATAAAAGTTGTAGGTATTTGACATACCTTTCCAACGGTAGGTTGCCCAGCTCCAATGGATCTCTTTGCTAGGAGTTATGCCAATTTTACTGAACATTATCATTACAGTGTAAAAATTAGGCGTGTGCAGCGCCCCAGGCCAAATTTTTAGAAAACTCAAAATTTTGACACTGTCGAAATAGATATACTATGCGCGTCGCCCTGGGCGACGCACTGTGCCATTTTATGCCTGAAGCGAATTTTCTCGAATTTTATAAAAGCCTAACTTCGTTATATTCATTCCCACTTTGTTTTGGCCGACTTTTTGAGAGGAAACAACCCTAGGGTTTCCCCAAAACATATAAGGTAAGTTCTTGATCAATTCTCATCATTACTTCATCAATCTAATATCAAATTAACCTTAGTTCATCTCTCCAAACCCTAGATTCTTGAAAACTCAAGAGAAGAGAAGAATGGGTGTGTAGAACTTCATCTAAAAGGTATGAACTTTGGTTTCCCTGATTTAATTAATGACTTTTAGGCTAGTATAGATTATACTACGCGATTGGAATCCATTAATGATTCACATGAGGTTCAAGAACACGTTTGTAGGCTTAGAAAGCCCTAGTTTTCGAAACATAAAGAAAGTTCGTAGAAACGAATAAAGCTTTAATCTTTCTCATCTAAATCCATTGTAGATTGATTGTTGAACCTTGAGAATTCCATTTTGCTAGCTTTTAGCGAGATTTGAGGTATGTCTCTTTTGAAAACCTTCTTTGATGTATGTCTCTTTTAAAAATCCTTTTTGACTTTAAAGGTAATTTGTATGTCTCTTTTTGAACGTACTCTTTTGAAACGATTTATGTGACTTTGGTTGTAGTTTGTGTGCGTGAGGGAAAAGCCCACATTAAACCTTGTTTGTACTATATTATATATACGTATTCATGATTGTTTTCCTCTCTAAGGGATGATTAAAGATTGAGACATAAAGCTTTGGTATTTGAACTCGAATTACCCTTAAGGGATGTTTAAACTTGAGATTTGGAAAGCTTGATTATCTCATGTGAATGCTCTATAAATGGATTGTGTTGAACGTGAAACTTGCTTAAAGAAGTGAGTCTGTTTTTCTGAAACTGAAATGAATTGATGTACCCCTATAATAGGAAGATGAACATAACCCATGAGAAATAATTTGGCTATCATGATAAGACTTGGGATTCGGCTTCTATGCCATGATTGATGATTCGGCTAATATGCTATGATTTGTATCTTGTTTGTATTTGGGCCTGTATGAGCAATCTGTGCTAGTTCATAGGATTATTAGACATTATGGATCCTAACGTATCGCTACGAGTATTGCCGTGTCGGTCCAGAGGACGATTGACCTCCGAGGCGTATGGCCCAGTGCATCTATTGTTGTGTCAGTCCAGAGGACGATTAACCTCTGAGGCGTATAGCTTGGTACATGTATTATTGTGTCAATCCAGAGGAAGATTAGCCTCCGTGGTTTCCTAGCCTAGAGTATCGATTGTTTGATCTGCCTGTGAGTGACTTGTTTCGTATATTGGTTGCCTGTAAGTGGCTTGTTTGGTATCTTTGTTGCTTGTGAGTAGCTTATTGATGATAATGAACTTGTTCGCCTGTGAGTGGCTTGTTGATTATATTGGTCTCGAATGGAAAAGACTCAAATGGTAATAAATGGTATACTGAATCGAAAAAGATATATACTTGTCTTGATGGTTTTCTATTGATGATTTTGAGTTGTACGATTGATCTTGTCTTTGGTTTCAAATTATTCTATTGGAACTGTTTTCACTAATCATTATTGTATTATTTTGTTATATTACTTATTGTCCCCGAGACGCTTACAGAGTACCCAGTACTCAGGCATACCATTGTTGTTTTTGATGGTATGTTAGGTAACGAAGAAGAGCAGGTACCGATAGATATCGCGGATTATGAGTACTTGCTGCTTTCCAGATTGTTAGTGAGCCCACACATTTGTTCGTGGGTTTACATTGAGTCAAATATAATACTTAGTAATTTCGAACTGTGTCCTGAGTTAGTTTATTTTTCGTAGAAGCTCCATAGACAAGTGTCATAATGTGGGTAGTTGTGATGTCATTGCTTGACTCATTGGGTGTTGCTACGTTTGATGATAACTTATTTATATTAGATTTCCGCTGATTTTATTTCATAATTATGATCACGATTTATTTAGCTATTTATGACTTGTTTAATTAAATAATGAAAGATTATAGAAATGGACTTGATGGTTATTAATCTATAAGGTTCTTCCGATGTTGTTCATAGCATCGGATGCTGGTCAAGTCTAGGGTGGGTTTCGGGGCATGACAATACCCCATATAGATATAATAATATATGCGTATGCATGAATATGATAAGAGTGCATCCTGAATCTGTCGGAGTGACGTAAGGTCGTTATACCTTCGAACATCATTATGAAGTAGCATTTTCATCAACATGTGACTCTATGAAGCATACTGAATCTGAAGAAGGACTTACTATGAACAATATCATTGGACATGAATCAACATAGAACATCCCTAACTGCTACGAATAGATTCATTATGGAGTAACGTTACGTTTACGTTTCGTTCATAAGGATCTTGCCAAAAGAAGGAAAGTTAGCCTTAACATACCTCAAGTCGTCAACACAATCCCACAACAAATCTACCAGGCTAGTATTCCAATCTCCTTAGCCACTACAACATTCCTAACAGCCAACAATACAACAACAACCTCATATAAGTATCTTTAATTTCACATCACTACTCACCCTAAGATTTACATCAAAACAGCCCAATACACTCTTTGTATATGACACATATACACTTTCTTCTTCCAATTATACGGAGTATCACTTCCTTAATACAATCTTAACACCCATTACTATCCGTACAACAAGGTTCTAGCTTAAAAACACATTTACAAGGTGACTCGAGTTAGATTACATCTCAACATAAACTCAAATTCATGTTTGAACCTTCCCTCAAATTCCTTTCTCTCCAAACCTAGCAAAATCATCATATAAACTCATAAACATGGAAATAAGATGGAATATTACCTTAAGAACTCAAGAAAACTCCAATTCTACGATTACTTCACCTTGAAGTATCCTCCAAAGCTTCTATAAGAAGGAGAAACAAGCTTCAATTATACTTTGGAAACCTTTAATACTTGATCTTCTCTTTTGATCCTTGATTTTTCTTAGGAATTGATTAGATATGATGGAGAGAGTTTTCTAGAATGTTGGTGATCAGGGGAAGTGGAGAAAATGAGATAAAATGAGAGGGTGTACGAAATATATAACAGAAAAGAGCTGGAACCAACATAAAAATACGGCCAGAAAATACTGGCCGTATATATATACGGTCTGTATTTATGGACTGTAATTCTCAGGCCAATAATCACCCTCTCTGTCTAAGGAAATACAGTCCGTATTCTTAAATACGGTCTGTATTTCCAAAATATAGTCCGTATTTTGCACTTTCGAAAATCAACTCCGACGAAACGTATTCTCTTCGATTCGTTCATCATCTAATCCTTCTAACACATGCCAAGCATGAACTTAAACTCTCATATACTCAATATAAACACCTCTAATCTCATACAACCTCAAAGATAATTCTGCTTTCCAAATCTATGGCAACCAACTCAAGACGAAATTTAACGTATAAAAGTACGGAGTGTAACATCCTCCCCCTTTTGGAAACATTCGTCCTCGAATGTTAGCACTCTTAGGAGTTTACAAAAATTCTGGCAGAGTCTTCTCTATAATCATGCTACTACCAACCTGCCACACAGCCCAACAATACAGTACAATGCCACGCGGGGCTACAATAATCAATAACAATAATGGCCTCGCACGACCAACAAAGTAACTGACAGGACAATACATACCTGAAGATGAAGGTGTCGTAGTCTGCATCTGCTCTGGGACCAGAAATAATAGTGGATATCTAGACTTCATATCTTCTTCGGCTTCCCAAGTCATCTCTTCTACATTCTTATTTCTCCAAAGTACTTTTACGGAAGCTACATCTTTGGTTCGCAACCTACGAACCTGGAGATCTAGGATAGCAACAGAGACTTCCTCATATGACAGCTACTCTATAACCGGGAAATCATTTACGGGCACAATCCTACAAGGATATCCGATGCACTCTAGAGCATGGATACATGGAAAACCAGATGTACAGACTCCAAGTCTGAAGGTAAATCCAGCTCATAGGATACTTGGCCTACTCTACGCATAATTCTGTAATGACCAATGTATCTAGGGCTAAGCTTGCCCTGCTTACCTAATCTCATGACACCTTTCATAGGTAATGCATTTAGAAACACCCAATCATTACCTGGAACTCCAAGTCTCATCGTCTGTTATCTGCATAACTTCTGGCGACTTTGAGCTGCTAGCAATCTCTCGTGAATGAGCTTAACCTTTTCTACCGCCTGCTGAACCAAATTAGACCCTATTAACTTTGATTCTCCGACGTCGAACTATCCGATAGGGTATCTATACTTCCGCCCATATAAGGCCTCATACGGGGCCATCTGGATACTGGAATGGTAGCTATTATTATGAGCAAACTCTATAAGTGGTAAATGATCATCCCAGCTACCTACGAAGTCTATCACACATGCTCTTAGCATATCCTCGAGCATCTGAACAGTACGCTCTACCTGCCCGTCTGTCTGGGGATGAAATGTTTTACTGAGGTTCACCTGTGTCCCCAAACCCTTCTAGAAGGATCTCCAGAAGTTAGCTGTAAACTGTGCACCTCTGTCTGAAATAATAAATACTGGAACACCATGAAGTCGCACTATCTCCTTAATATACAACTTCGCGTAATCCTCGGCTGAATAAGTAGTCCTGATAGGTAGAAAAAGTGCTGACTTTGTAAGCCTATCAATAATCACCCATATCAAATCAAACCTGTGCTGAGAACGACGCAAGCCTGTAATGAAATCCATATTAATCGCCTCCCATTTCCAGGTTGGAATATCTATCCTGCAACAGTCACCAGGCTTCTGATGCTCAACCTTTACCTGCTGACAATTAGGGCATTGAGCCATGAACTCTGCTATATCCTTCTTCATACCATTCCACCAGTAGATATCATGGTACATCTGCGTCGATCTTGAATGAATAGAGTTGTTACACCTCGAAAATTTCCCCTTAGCATACAAGTGAGTAGGCTCGCGAAGGGCGTGATGAATACGAGGTTCGGATAAGTAAGAAATAGTAATTGATAGTCCTAATTAAGAATTCCAAAGACACTCGGATTGAAGAAAGAAAATTGTTAAGGGAAGCGAGTTATAAGTTAGTGTGTCGAGCAAAATCATGAGTATTGAGTTAATGGTGCCTTAAGGATGTTGTGGAGAAGAGTTATAATGCCCCCTAGATTAATAATGAAGTCATGGACAAGTGATAAGAAGGATCCATAAGGATTGGAGATCAAACGAAACGACGGGAACCATTCCGGTGGAACTGTGAGTTCCACGGCCATGTTCCACAGACAACATCATGATCCAAGGACCGTGGATGTGTCCGTGGAACAGCCAGCAGAGAAGGTGGCTGGCTGGTCGTGAACCACGACCAGTTCCATGGCCAACACTGGGTTCCACGGACCGTGGAACAGTCCGTGGAAGTCCCGCCGACTGAATTTGTTCCAAGTCTTTAAATGCAATCCCACTTCATTTATTTCATTTCCACCACCCTTATTCATCTCTCATGACCTCTAGAACCTTCTCTATATTTCATCTACAAGAAAATAAAGGGAATCAAATATCAACAACAAGAAATCAAGTGAATCAAGTGAAGGAAACCTCACTAAAGCCATTCAACTCAAGAAATCTCAAGAAAGGAAAAATAGGGTTTTGGTGGAAAAGGTGAATTGTCATCCAAGGCTTATTCCTCTATCATTTAAGGTAAGTTTTATGATCTTTCTATGTTGTTTGAAGCATTATTAAGGTGAAGCACATGGATTATAAGAAAGTATAGAAAATGGGTTACAAATGGGTGAATAATGTCATTGTGGAATAGTGGTTGGAGTGAATCATGAAAATGGTTACGTTGAGATTATAAATGCGTTATAAATGAAATTTAGAACATGAAATGAGCATTATATGTGAAAGTACGCGATAATAAACTTTGGTCATGATTTTGGAGAATTGGAATGTGAACAATGTAAGTGAATGACGATTGTTGCTAGCGATATCGTGATTATCGTTGTGAATGTTGGGAGTTGATATGGAATATGGCGGAAAGTAGTATAAACAAAGGAAACGCTGCCCAATTTTCTTTAGCCTTAAGAAGCACGTTCTTGTATTGCCTAGCTAATGACGATACGAACTCTTTTGAAGGTAAAGACGCAAGCATTAAAGGAGAACGAGCAAGCGATAGAATAGTTAAACGACAAAGGTATGTAAGGCTCAACCTTTCTTTCTAAGGCATGAGTCCTATGGCATGAATTTCCTCCTTTCCTATGAATGTCCCATCTTCTAGAAAGCTATGAGTCCTTAGTCAGGAAAGACCATACGAGATGAGAGATATGCTACGAGTAAGATAATGATAATGACAAGCTAAAGTCTAGAGATGCTATAGCCTATGATATGATGCTCCATGTATAGTCTATTGATGTCGATCGTTGTATACACTCACCTTATGCTTGTTCCTTCAAGGTGAGGCAGAATGCTTAACGAATGCTCCATAATGAAATTGGGGGCCAACGACCTTATGTCACCCCGATAAAGTATGATTATCTATGAGTCTCCGTGTATGTATTATGATGAGCATATTATAATGAGCATATTATAATGAGCATATTATAATGGACATAATATAATGAGCATGTTGTAATGAGCATATGATGATATCCCACCGCGCCTATACGGCCGGGCAGTCACCGCCAAGGCGGGCAGCTATACACCATGGCCAAATGGCATGGCAAAGACCACTAGTGGGCGGCATGAGATGATACCCCGGACGCGGAAGGCCTGGACGCAGGCTAATGTTAATGCTAATGTTATTGATTATCACACCGCACCTATATGGTCGGGCAGCTTATACATTTATGCATATATGATATAGTGAGGAGTATGAAAGTAAGCCATGCGTATGATTTCCTTTATGATCCGGTCGCCCGGTTGCCCTTCATTGATGCCTCCTTATTTCATTGATGTTTTATTATTGTTTATGCCTTACATACTCAGTACAACATTCGTACTGACGTCCTTTTCTTCGGACGCTGTGTTCATGCCCACAGGTAGACAGGGAGGTGACCCCGACTCATAGGAGCTAGCGGCTGATTTGAGAGCACTCCATTCTCCGGAGGTGCCATTGATTATTCTTTTGGTACATATATGTATATATTTATGATTGGGCACGACGGGGTCCTGTCCCGTCCATATGTCTAGTACCCTAGTAGAGGCTCGTAGATACGCAGTGTGGGTAGCATGGTCCCATAGTCCTCATGTATATGTATGTTTATATTACATATCATTTTGATAGCCGAAGGGCTTATGTTCATAAAAATAAATATGTTTCAAATGATGATAATTTTCTATGATCCTATACATATATCATGAATAAGAGCAGATAAGTAGTAGCATGAGTGGTGTTCGGTGGTTAGCCCCAGATACCTATCATGGCCCGTAGTTCGGGTCGTGACAAGAGTAGCCGAAATAATGAGCTTCTACCAAAATCTGCTGACATAACCCTGCAACATCCGGAACACACAATCTACCTCGATACCTCAGAACTCCATCTCTAGAAATCTCAAAGGGTGACTTCTTTTTCTGTGGGGCTGTCTCCATGTACCGAATCAAAGAAGAATCCTTACACTGGTGTTCTTTAACCTCAGTTACTAAGGATGATGTCGTTGTATCCTGAACTGTAACTCCTGTATCACCTGAGTCCAATAATCGAACTCCTAGGCTGGATAACTGATGAAGCTCATGAGCTAGCTCCCTTTTCTCTGCTGGCAAGTAAGACAAACTACCCATAGATCTGCGGCTAAGGGCATTGGCTACTACATTCGCCTTCCCTGGATGGTATAGAATGTCAGCATCATAATCTTTCAACAGCTCCAACCATCGCCTCTGTAGTAAATTCAACTCTTTCTACTTCAAGATATACTGAAGGATCTTATGGTCCGTGTAAACATCAACGTGAACACCATATAAATAATGTCTCCAAACCTTAAGTGCATGAATCACCCTCTGATTTCTCCGGAGAAGAGCTGGGACCGGCCAAGTCGTCCGTTCTTCAACTCTCGAAAACTCTGCTCACAAGCGTCTGTCCACTGGAAATTAGCTGCCTTCTGTGTCAACTTCGTCAATGGCGTTGAAAGAGAGGAGAAGCCTTCCACAAATCTCCTGTATTAACCTGCCAACCCCAGAAAACTACGAACCTCCCTCGGTGTCATGGGTTTATATCACGACCTAACCGGAGGGCCATGATGGGCACCCGATGCTACCCCACCTGGGCACCTCCTATCGTACGTTCATATTCACATCTAGGTGAGACACATGGTCTACTCATGACTTTCTATACATTAACAATACTAATCACATCAGGCAACGACACATTTATATCATCATCAATAACAATGCCCATATCCATGTACACAAGCCGACAAGGCTAACAAAAAGATATACAAAATATGAGCCGACAAGGCTACAGGACATCTAATGATATGACCCTACTAGGCACACCTCGCTTGAAGGCTCACATGGAAGACCAAGGCATGGAACTCCAATCCATTCAAGCTAGAAGGATGACCAAAGGAGCATTAGAGACCCATGGAGAGGCACACAAGCCCCATAAGAAGGCCTATGAAGTATGGAAAATAGCTTGTAGAGGAATGAGAGAAGAAGCTACAAGAAGAAGGCCAACACTCAAAGTGGCTAGAGTCGCAAAAGGACGAACGCAAATGTGGCTAGACGTGCAAAGAAGGGCCATGGATACAAAAGGGTCACAATTGCAAGCTTGAGGCTTGGATGATGGCTATATGTGCAAGAAGAACCTTTTCGGATTTCAAGCCAACATCCAACTAGCCAAACAAGGCCCTTTGCATCATTAATGGCATTCTTGTAATAACTAGCCTAGCTCTTAAGTCTCTTAGTATAAAAACTAGACTTAGTTATTTTCATCATTAGATTATGTTGAATGAAGAAACTCTTATTAGAGATTGTAGTTGGTAGCTTTAGGTTAATATAGATTGTTTGGTTGGTTAACCAAGTGTTACTTCCTAGTTGTGAAGTGAATTGCTTATTTCCATCGAATTCAATGTTGCTCATTTGTGGATTCATTTGAGTCGTTTGTTGATTCGAATTGCTTAGGTTCTAGGGTTTGTAAATCCGATTGGAAGGGTTAGGGTTTAATATACCCTTTCTT
>NW_026719013.1:0-83854 GCF_029784015.1 Lycium ferocissimum | reverse complement strand
GAAAATGGCCTTGTCCTTAACTTTCCTTCCATAACCTATTACACGAACTCGGACTCTTGTATTGCAAAACGAGCATCAATGATCTTGCATCCTTTCGACAATAACTCCGGTGTCTATAGTTAACTAGTTAACTCCTAATAAATCTCACTGTACCGAAACTTGGGGGTGTATAATATATATATATATATATATATATATATATATATATATATATATATATATATATTATTTTCGTAGCCGAAAGGGCTCATGTATATCAAGTAAATATGTTTCCAATGATAATAGTTTTCTATGATTATGAGCATAAAATGTATGAATGAAAGCAGATGAGTAATAGAATGAGTGGTGCTCGGTGGTTAGCCCCGGGTGCCCGTCATGGCCCTATTCGGGTCGTGACATGACACCACTAGTGGGCGGCATATGATGGTTACCCGGACGCGGGTTAATGACGATGGTACATAAGATATGTTTATATACGTCTGATGTGTAACATCTATTTACTCTTAAAGGTCGAGCAAGTTATATCTTCATCTCATATCTTATGATTTATTTATTATGCTCATTTTATTCATGCCTTACATACTCAGTACAATGCTCGTACTGAAGTCTTTTTTCTTGGACGCTGTGTTCATGCCCACAGGTAGATAGGGAGGTGATCCAAATTCGTAAGAGCTATTAGCAGACTTTGAGAGCACTCCATTGTTCCGGAGGTGCCATTGATTTATTGTTTCGTGTATATATGTTTTGGGCACGAGGGGGTCTTGTCCCGTTCAGATGTCTAGTACTCTAGTAGAGGCTCATAGATACGTATGTGTGGGTAGTATGGTCTCACGATTTCCTCATTGTATATATATTATTTTGAAAGCCGAAGGGCTTATGTATATAAAGGTGAATATGTTTCAAAGTAAAAATGGTTTTCCCTATGATTAGAAGCATGAGAATAATGAATGAACGCTCAATGAGTATGGTGAGTAGTAGTACGAGTGGTGCTCGGTGGTCAGATTCGGGTACCCGTCATGGCCCCAGTCGGGTCGTGACAAAGAAAAGTCTATAAGTGGCATCAACATTATTGCTATCATCGTTTTCATTACATCTATCCTTAGAGGATCAACTTTCATATACAGGAGGTACTAGTATCGTGAAAGTATCGAGAATCATGAGCTTTGGTAATCTTAGAGATAGAGTCATTTAGAAGACATTATGGAACTCATGAAAGGATATGTATAGCAAAGGAACCATGCCTTAATGAAAGAAGGGTTAGCCTTACATACCTCTTTGTCTCCGCAACTACTTAACGTTCACCGTCGTAGCTTGAACAATCTACATTTAGAAGGATCTATACCATGGTTAAGCCTTAATGATACTCTTAAATTCAAACTAGAATAATTCATGATCTAATGAAAATTGGGCAGCATTTTGTCACGACCCAACCCCGTGGGCCGTGGGATCGGTGTCCTACTTGGACACCCGAGCATTTTACCTAACGGATCCGACGTACCGGATAGCTAATTCCTCGTACATACATAAATCCATACGTACATAACATACATTGCACGAACATACATATATACATACATAAACCTGTACAAAGGCCGTTAGGGCTATTATGTCAGACAGAGTTGCATATCACACATACCTACCCAGACAGTGACAACCCACACCTCACAGATATGTCTGCAGACCTCTAATATACAGAACAGAATCAGAAGACGGGACAGGGCCCCGCCGTACCCAAATAGTCATATATATACAGAACATATGAACAACAGAAAAATATATACCAAAAATATCAGCTCCGGATCAAAGGGAGCTCCCCAACAACGGACCAATATCCTACACCGGCGTGCGGGTGCGGGCGCGTGCGCGCATGGGCATGTAACACGGCCCCCGAGAAGCAAGGGGTCGGTGAAGATGTACCGAGTATGTAAAGCGGAAACATAACATACATAAATATAATAACCGAGAATCGAGATACGTAAAATCGTAACGGACGAATAATACGGAAGTAGAGCGGACGGGGAGAATCGGATTCATACGTCGACGTACGTAGCGTACGGACGGAATCTCGAGACGTAACCGGATCTCAAATGGTGGCGACGGAATCGAGGAATCGATCGGACGTACGTAAATGTGTCGACGGAGAATCGAGTTCAAATCGGATTTTCGGAAAGTGACGAACGCAGTCATAATCCATACCGGACATACGATCGTAACGTACGAGAATTATGCATGCGAGTCATAATCATATGCGACGGACATATCGAAATATCGGATCCCGATTACATACGAACGAGATCCCGCCCTTTAATAAGGGACGCGGTAACGAAACCCGGCCTCGTAGTACGGGACGCGGTGGACGAACGAGAATCGAGATCAAATGCCATCCCGGCCGCCATCCCCATAATATCACATAATCGAGATCATAATCATAATCGGATCCGATCGGATACGGACGGATCCCGGCCCGCACAATCCGAGGGACGCGGTGAACAATGCAGCAGGTGCACGAATCACGTAACTCCGGCCCGGCGCGCAAGGAAGGAAGCATTGAGACATCCACGAACGGACAAATGAGAAACCATACACACTACGAGACCGACATACGTACGTAATAAATCCGAGATAGCTCGGAAGATAAATCAAATCGAGTAATGGGCGGATCATATCGGAACGGGGAATATCCGAATCGTAACCGAGAGGTCGGATAATAGTCGGACTCGAGAGAGACGGTCATAATGCTTATTAGTTAACGGACGGAACATAATCAAGAGTTAGCTATGAAAAACGGACAAAAACGAGATCGTTTTGAACCATACGGGAGTATCGGGGTATCGTGGGCCCACCTCGGACCCAACCATAATAAAGGCGTAAATTATAGATAATAAACCTTAGGGAGTCGTCCAAAATCATTTTAGAGTGTTTCGACTCCATTTATGGAAGTTAGGCACATATAGGCAACTTTGGCGACAAAAGGTAAAGTAACGATTCAATCTTACTGAATGGTTTTGCGCGATTTTCAATCTCGAAGTGTGAGAAGCAGAAATATGATTGAGGCTCGTTTTCAAGCCTATTATACTCAGAACATGCCAAAGAAGGAAAGGCAAGGCTTTACATACCTGAGCTGGGCCTTACGCTCCTCAAATCTCAATTCCCGTTTCGTCCAAAAACTGCAAATGGTCATTCTTACCAATTACTATTCATGCAAACTAATATTTTAACTTGGGGTTATACTTGGCTACCGAAATTTCGGCAGCACTTCCCTATAAATATGACATCCCGAGACTTAGCTCAGCTCGTAATAACCAACAACCACACCAACAAACCAACAACAACAACAAGTATTACCAAAATACACTATATGGCATAATTGGCCATTTTTCCAACATAACACAATAATTTCAATTCTAACTTCACACTTTCAATCCAACTTTGACATTTTCATATTCATCAACCCAACAAGATCACTTCGGAAACATTCCATATCATTTTACGAAATATTCACAAAACATACAAAATATACAAGTTTTCCATCAAGGCCATAATGCCTCTAAACGTCCATAATTGCAACAAAACTACAAAATTACATGGCTTCCTTCCAACTTCATTAGCCACACACTAATTCACATTCTAAAATCTTACTTCCATTATTATATAAAGTTACATGAAAAATCACACAAATTTCTCATAACACATACAACCAACTTGATTCATTAACCTTTCTTTACATCATCAAAAGTCTCAACAACATAATTAACATACTAAATGAATTTAATTCATCTTCCCTCACTAACACAACACCACACGGCCACATGCCATCTTTCCAACTTCAACCAATTTTTGTTCGTCTTTCATTTCCAACACAATTTCCACCATAACCACAACTAGATTATAACATAAATTCAAGTCATCATAAACATAATATATATACATGCACACGGCCTCCTTCCTATAATACACCCACTTTGCAATTTTCCATATTTTCATAAGTTCTTCTCATTTCTACACACTACATCACAAACCAAACTTCATAACATAAGAGAATAAATTAATTCTTACCTTTTCTCAACTCTTCCACTTGCCACAAATGATAGTTTCTTGCCCAACTAATTACACCATCTTAGAGAGGAACTTGAGCTTAGTAATAATCCCACAAGGGTTGAATTTTGAATCAAAGGATTTGGCTCCAAGAATTTTTCTTTTTTTTTCTCTTCTTTTCCTCCTTAGCCGAATTGCTCTCTTTCTTTCTCCTCTCAATTTTTCTTGATTTTTCCTTTGTCTCTCTTGAAGTTTCTTGAACCTTATCTCCTTATATACATATTAATCACATGCAAAAATTAATTAAGTTGCATGGACTTGGCCTTCATGGCCGGTTGGGCCTATGACTTTGGGCCTCACTTCCTTATTTTTTTTTCAAGCCCAATTCATCATAATTCTTATCTTGTGATTCCCGAAACAAATTTTCAAAATTCCAATTTTGCCTTTAGGCCTTCGCCGGTGTTTTCACGCTCAAATTTCCATAACCGACATACACATACCAAGAAAATTTCAAACATAGCCTTCTTTCTCATAATTCACAATTATTTCGAATTTCCGATTATGCAAAAAGGCGGGATATAACATCCTCCCCCCCTTTAAAACATTCGTCCTCGAATGTTGATTCAACATCATGGTAGATCAAAATCAATCGGGGAGGTCTACTTGCCAATTGCGTACTTACACTTGATCAAAGAACTTATAACGGCTTTCATTTTCCGACTTCACCCACCTTTCTTCAATATCACCGCATTAAGGCTGTTCGTACCGTCTTAACTCGAATATACAGAATGGACGGAATCTTAACCAATCGAAGATCAAACGGACGTCGACGGAGTCATATCCGAGTCAGAAGCACGAAAGTGCGGCAGACAGAAGCATAATCCGACATTGTCTTAAGCGGTTTTAAAATCAGGGCCAGACGTATAGAAGTACATCAGACGGATCTATAATCAGAGTCAAACGTATTGAGATTTATCGGACAGATTTCGAAATCGAGTCGACATGTAGACACGTACACCGGACGTATTCACACCGAGGTCGGATACGTACGTATGTCGGACGAATCCGCAATCGGGACCGAGACATACGTAAATATATCGGACGGATTCGTATCGGAGTCGGATGTACGAAATTTATCGGACGATTTGAAATCGAACCGTACGTACCAAGGTATATCGGACGGAATTATGATCGGAGTTGGACATACGAGGTATATTAAACAAAACGAAATCAGATTCGGAAGCACAGGAGTATAGTAAACAGAGCTTTACCGAAAGCAGGGGTGCAGAAATATGGCGTACAGAATCGTGACCCTAGTCGAACTGCCTTTTTTAGAATCTCTAATCACTCCACATACTCAAATTCCACTTAAGTGACCCCAACTTCACATTTCGTCTCCATATCCATAATTGTGAAAAATTCTTAACATACTTCCCAGGGGGGTCACCCATCCTGTGTTTGCTCGGCTCTCGACGCTTAACTTCAAAACTTTTATGCACTCTGGGCGTTATCGATAATATCACCGCGTCAAATGCCCCACACGAACTTTGCCACGTAACTTAGGGCAGTTCAGCACCTCAATAAATTTTTCCAGAAATTTTCGTAGCGGGTCCCACCCCGGTTCCAACTATACGATTATGCAACAAATACACATATATAGGACAAATTTCAATAAATACTCACATACCTGTGGACGAGCTGCCTCCAGCCTGATCTAGTAAGCTATAGAGCGAGGGGCGTTCCTCCTCGTCACCCACCTCGTCTGAATCTGAGAGGTATAGGTGGTCCGGCGACTCCTGGTTCACCGATGACCAGGATAAAGGGCTGGAATATGGCGTAACGCTCGCTGAAGAAGCTGGCGGAACATAATGCTCCACCATGTGAGCGACCGGCACAATGTCGGGGAGCTCCTCTCCCGTGCCCCCGCTCCATCCTCGGACGGATCCGTGTCGTAGCCGCTCGGGGGATCCTCCTCACCGGGGGTCGCATCCGGAGGGATCGTCGCGGATCCTCCGACGGATGCGTATCATAACTACCCTCTCGCGGGGTCCCTTCCCCGGAGATCAAAAACTCGGGAGGAATCGTGGCCGGATCTTCCGACGGATCCGTCTCAATCGAATAACGGGGCTCCGCCTACTCGGCCCCGGTGGACATCCCTGGGGGGCCTTCTTGGCACCCCCATCTCCATCATCGACGCGGCCCTCTTCATCTTTATCCTACAATCACCGCAAGGAGAGGGTCGAAGTAATTTCCCAAAATACCGACGCGAATGCTCTTTTCGAGCCTCGTCGTAGACACGCAGCTTCGTTGGGAGGAATCATCCTAACGATTGTGGCTCTATTGCACGATCTAAGATTCCAAGAAAGGGTAACATAACATCCTAAATGCCTCCGTAGCCTCCTCGTTTATAGATGTGGGGCCCAACACACCGATAAACAAGACTCTACCGGACACGGCTCTGCAACATTCCGAGAACCGACCGCTCGATACCACTTTTGTCACCACCCAACCCCGTGGGCCGTGATCGGTGTCCTACTTGGACACCCGTACGTACCTACCTAACGGATCCGACGTGCCAAATAGCTAATTCCGTTTACATACATAAATCCATACGTACATAACATACATTGCACGAACATACATATATACATACATAAACCCGTACAAAGCCGTTAGGGCTATTATGTCGACGTAGTTGCATATCACACATACCTACCTGCACGGTGACAACCCACGCCCACGTATATGTACACGCACCTTAATATACGTAACAAAATCGAAGACGGGACGGGGCCCCGCCGTACCCAAATAGTCATATATATACGTAACATATGAACAACGAAAAAAAATATATACCAAAAATATCGCTCGGATCAAAGGAGCTCCTCAACGACGGACAATATCCTACACCGGCGGCGTACCGTGCGGCGCGCGTACATGTACACAGAGGGCATGTAACACAGCCCCCGGGAAGCAAGGGGGTCAGTACGAAGATGTACCGAGTATGTAAAGCGGAAACATAACTTACATAAATATAATAACCAGAATCAGATACGTAAAATCGTAACGGACGAATAATACGGAAGTAGAGCGGATAGAATCGGATTCATACAGGGTCGACGTACGTAGCGTACGACGGAATCTCGAGCGTAACCGGATCTCAAATGGGTGGCGTACGGAATCGAATCGATCGTACGTACGTAAATGTGTGGTGGAGAATCGAGTCCAAATCGATTTTCGTAAAGTGACGAGACGTAGTCATAATCCATACCGGACATACGAAGCGCGTAATGCATGTGACGAATTATGCATGCAGTCATAATCATATGCGTACGTACATATCGGAAATCGGATCCCAATTACATACGGACGAGATCCCGCCCTTTAATAAGGGACGCGGTAATGAACCCGCCCTCGTAGTACGGGACGCGGTGGACGTACGGAATCAGATCAAATGCCATCCTGGCCGCCATCCCCATAATATCACATAATCAGATCATAATCATAATCGGATCCGGATCAGATACAGACAGATCCCGGCCCGCACAATCCGAGGGACGCGGTGAACAATGCAGTGAGGTGCACGAATCACAGAACCTGGCCCGGGCGCAGTGAAGGAAGCATTGAGACATCCACGAACAGACAAATGAGAAACCATACACATACAGACCGACATACGTACGAATAAATGCGAGATAGCTCGGAAGATAAATCAAATCGAAATGGGATCATATCGAACGAATATCCGTAATCGTAACCGGAGGTCGGGATAATAGTCGGACTCGCAGAGAGACGGTCATAATGCTTATTAGTTAGCGGACGGAACATAATCAAGAGTTAGCTATGAAAAACGGACAAAAACGTATCGTTTGAACCATACCGGAGTATCGGGTATCGTGGGCCCACCTCGGACCCAACCATAATAAAGGCGTAAATTATAGATAATAAACCTTAGGGAGTCGTCCAAAATCATTTTAGAGTGTTTCGACTCCATTTATGGAAGTTAGGCACATATAGGCAACTTTGGCGACAAAAGGTAAAGTAACGATTCAATCTTCTTACCGAATGGTTTTGCGCGATTTTCAATCTCGAAGTGTGAGAAGCAGAAATGTGATTGAGGCTCGTTTTCAAGCCTATTATACTCGAACATGCCAAAGAAGGAAAGGCAAGGCTTTACATACCCGAGCCGTGCCTTACGCTCCTCAAATCTCAATTCCCGTTTCGTCCAAAACCGCAAATGGTCATTCTTACCAATTACTATTCATGCAAACTAATATTTTAACTTGGGGTTATACTTGGCTACCGAAATTTCGGCAGCACTTCCCCTATAAATATGACATCCCCGAGACTTAGCTCGGCTCAGAATAACCAACAACCACACCAACAAACCAACAACAACAACAAGTATTACCAAAATACACTATATGGCATAATTGGCCATTTTTCCAACATAACACAATAATTTCAATTCTAACTTCACACTTTCAATCCAACTTTGACATTTTCATATTCATCAACCCAACAAGATCACTTCGGAAACATTCCATATCATTTTACGAAATATTCACAAAACATACAAAATATACAAGTTTTCCATCAAGGCCATAATGCCTCTAAACGTCCATAATTGCAACAAAACTACAAAATTACATGGCTTCCTTCCAACTTCATTAGCCACACACTAATTCACATTCTAAAATCTTACTTCCATTATTATATAAAGTTACATGAAAAATCACACAAATTTCTCATAACACATACAACCAACTTGATTCATTAACCTTTCTTTACATCATCAAAAGTCTCAACAACATAATTAACATACTAAATGAATTTAATTCATCTTCCCTCACTAACACAACACCACACGGCCACATGCCATCTTTCCAACTTCAACCAATTTTTGTTCGTCTTTCATTTCCAACACAATTTCCACCATAACCACAACTAGATTATAACATAAATTCAAGTCATCATAAACATAATATATATACATGCACACGGCCTCCTTCCTATAATACACCCACTTTGCAATTTTCCATATTTTCATAAGTTCTTCTCATTTCTACACACTACATCACAAACCAAACTTCATAACATAAGAGAATAAATTAATTCTTACCTTTTCTCAACTCTTCCACTTGCCACAAATGATAGTTTCTTGCCCAACTAATTACACCATCTTAGAGAGGAACTTGAGCTTAGTAATAATCCCACAAGGGTTGAATTTTGAATCAAAGGATTTGGCTCCAAGAATTTTTCTTTTTTTTTTCTTCTTTTCCTCCTTAGCCGAATTGCTCTCTTTCTTTCTCCTCTCAATTTTTCTTAATTTTTCCTTTGTCTCTCTTGAAGTTTCTTGAACCTTATCTCCTTATATACATATTAATCACATGCAAAAATTAATTAAGTTGCATGGACTTGGCCTTCATGGCCCGGTTGGGCCTATGACTTTGGGCCTCACTTTCTTATTTTTTTCAAGCCCAATTCATCATAATTCTTATCTTGTGATTCCCGAAACAAATTTTCAAAATTCCAATTTTGCCTTTAGGCCTTCGCCGGTGTTTTCACGCTCAAATTTCCATAACCGACATACACATACCAAGAAAATTTCAAACATAGCCTTCTTTCTCATAATTCACAATTATTTCGAGTTTCCGATTATGCAAAAAGGCGGGATATAACACATTTCCCCTATTTCGTCAACTTCCGCCATATTACAAAACAACTCCCAAACATCCATAATACACCCACAATATCATAATCAAGTAATCACATTCCATTAAGCCTTCAAAATTCATCCTTATGTTCAACTTATACTAACAACCTCACACCCATTTTAGCACATTTTCATACAATGCTTCCTTATCACTATTACTACCTTCCATAACAAGATTATACCCATACCATACTAAGAATCATGACTCAAGTTAGCTTACTACTCAAAAACATCATAAAAGTTACATTGAGCCCTCATTTTCCACTTTCTTCTTCTACCCAAGTTCTTCAACAACCAAGCATCCATGATAACGTGAAATAAGCATGAAAACTAACCTTTCATATTATGGTAATGAGCTTCGGAGCAGCTATCAACTCAGGTGAAAACCCTAGCTTCAATACTCAAGAATTCCTTGTAGTCTACTAACCCTAGCAAGACTTCTAACACATGGGTACCTTGATTTTTGTCTTTTGATCTTTGTTTTCTCTTGGATTGGGGTGGAATATGCTTGGAGAAGGGTTTTGAGCTCTCATGACTTGTGGAAAACGAAAAATGAAAAAAAAAGAACCAAGGCCATCTATTTATACAAAAATATAAAAATCGGCCACGGACTTATACGGACCACTTATACGGTTCGGTATACTATTATACGGTCCGTATAAGTGGACCGTATAACACCACCATGGAAAAGTCCCTTTATATAAAGGTCGGGTTATACGGACCCCCCTTATATGGACTGTATAAAGTTATACGGACCGTATAAAGTTATACGGACCGTATAAGTGGTCGTATAACTCCCAGTTGTACGAAACTTTCTCTCGTTGATTCGTTTGACTTCCAATCCTCGTGGAACCTTCTTGGAACTTACATAATACTTCATTAACCATACAATAGGCCCTTTAGCAGACCCTCAAGATATTCTAAATAACATTAGCTCGATCATAGCGAAAACCTTTCCGAACACGACTTACATTTCACTTCCTTCAACAAACTACATTTCACATATTCATAAAACTCCAAAATCTTATAGTATGCACCTTAAGCTATCTAATATCTTCCTTAACCTCGTAAGGGTTTCATAATCACTTTAAGCTCATGTTAACCTACTCACAAGGCAACAAAATCAGAAATTTCCGAGGTGTAACACAAATAAAGTTAATCGTTCTGAAAACATACCTCACTTTTGTAACATAAAAATGAAAATCATACCAAAACCTTCTCAATTGATTAGAGCTTCGTGCTGATAACGTGTTGTAAATTGAGAGCAAATAAGACAATATAAAACAAGATATATATGAGACAAGAGATGTAGAGAGGAGGAGAAGACTTTCTTCTTATTTCAAGTATGTTCAAGTCTCTTCAAGGTTGGAGTAGCATCAGTGGAGGACAAGATGAGGGAAGCGAGGCTGAGATGGTTTGGGCATGTGAGGAGGAGAGGCACAGATGCCCCAGTGCGGAGGTGTGAGAGGTTAGCTATGGATGGTTTTGGAAGAGGTAGGGGTAGGCCGAAAAAATATTGGGAAAGGTGCTGAGACAGGACATGGCGCAGTTTCAGCTTACCGAGGATATGACCTTAGATAGGAGGTTATGGAGGACTCAGATTAGGGTAGAAGGCTAGTAGGTAGTCGCTGTTTCGATCTATAGTCTATTGTCCTTTGATTCTTGCTACTATATGTTGTTTCTTGTACTTCGATTATCTTATTTATCCGTGGTAGCTATCGCTTCCTTTTTTCGATCGCTCTATCTTGACTTATTCGCTTTCTTTAGTTTCATTTGCATTTTGCTTTGAACTGCTTGTACTTATCTAACCTTTCTCGTTATGTTTTCTCTTGAGCCGAGGGTCTTTCGGAAACAACCTCCCTATCTTCCTATCTTAAGGTCTGCGTACACTTTACCCTCCCCAAACCCCACATTGTGGGATTTCACTGGGTATGTTGTTGTTGTTGTTGTTCAAGTGTGTTTCTGGTCTGTTCTTGTAGGACTAGAAATACCCATTTATATAGGATAGAATCCCATCCGAATGTTACAATGTATTAACTAGTCTATTAAATACATTCATCAATAAACTAATAAGATGGACATCCAGTTTAATGGATACATTGAATTCATAACACTCCTCCTCTTTCAAAAAAAAAAAAACCATTTGTATATATGTATCCATTTATTAAGATGACTTTTGTAACATTTGGGATGTACATTGGAACTATATATGGGGCACCATTTGCCCGTGGAAAGATACACTTAGGCCTCGTTTGTTTGCACTTATTGGAGGTCTGAATCTGAATGGTTCAGACCTTAAGCCATTAAGTGCATTTGTTTACATTAAAATCTAAGCACTTATTGGGTCTGAATAGGTCTTAATCATTAAGATCTTGAACTAAGTCTTAATATCATTAAGAGGTATTTTTGTATAGAACTTTTGTATCACCAGCTCCAACCCCACCCCCACCCTCCACCTCAACCCCACCCCACCCACCCTCCACTCCAACCCCACCCATCCACCTTAACCCCACCCACCCCACCACCCACCCTCCACTCCAACCCCCACTCCCACCACCCCTACCCCACCACCAATCCCAGTCCCACCCCACACCACCCACACCAGCCCCTACCCCACACTACCCACCCCCACTCCCCACCACTAACCCCTACGCCACACTACCCACCCCCACTACCCCCACCACCAACCCTACCCCCACTCCCCACCAACCCCACCATCAACCCCTACCCCACACCACCCACCCCCACTCCCCACCTCCCAATACCAACCCCACCCCCACTCCCTACCAACCCCACCCCCACTACCTCACACCCCTCAACCCAACCACCCACCACCCACTCACCCCTCCACCCCCACTCACCACCCACCACGACTACAAAACATCTCCATCATTACTAGTGAATGTACATATTTCATTTTTTTAATCAAATAATATTTTATTAAATTTGTATTTATTTTCTACTATTTATGTTATATCCCGTATTTTTGTACATTGGGATATTTTAAGCTAATCGCGATAAGTTTAAGGACAAGACTATTTTGGGATATGAGATAGAGACTTTTAATCCCCGATTTTATTCAATACACGAATTGTTTATAAATTTTATTTGGTATAGAAATATTAATGGAGATTAGGGATTAATTAACCATGATTAGATTATTAAGTGGGGATTAGAGATTATTTTAATATTAAATTAAGTCATTAGTGGGATTAAGTGGGCCCCACTATAGCATGGCCAAATCTGATTGGTCCATGCTATAAGTGGGACATGTGTCACTCTATAAGGCAGCATATATAAGCCAAATTGATGACTAAGGCCAGCCATTCCACTCATTTCATCTTCAACACAAAATTGAATCCTAGAGAGAGAGAGAGGGAGTCACGGCCATGGCTGAGCTGAACTTGAGCTCTTAGTTGTTGATCCAAAAATAATTTTTCCAAGGTAGTTCAACCATTTGAAGGTTCTATAATAACGTGAAGTAGCCATTGGAGCAGCAAAAGTGTTTATTAATTGAAATTACCAATTTCAGCAAATTAAGGAGCCAAGTTGTTAAGGTAAGATTTAATCTTCTTCTATGTGATTTAGAGGTGGATTAGACTTGTATAATATTGGTAGATGTGTGTTGGATATGTGTTGGATATGAGAAATTATGTATGTTGATGTTGAAGAGTTGTTGAAACCGTTAGGGGGCTGCTTGATGTGAAAATGGTGAATTAACTTTAATTTGTATTGTGGTTGTTGTTGACATGGATTATGTGGTGAGAATGAAAGAATTAAAGGGTTAAAGTTGGAGTTGAATTTGTTTTGTGGGCTGTTGTAAGGATTTATTATGATATTAATGTAGTTTCGTGCATATGAACGAGTAATATTGTTGTCGTATGGTTGCTGGTATATTTCATGAATTTGGATGAAAAGAGTGTATTAAGTAATGTATAATAAATGTAGATGGTTTGTTTGGCATGTTCGTAGGCGTTCATGAGGTTATCGGGCATCCTTACGTTGTTAGTTAGGGGCTGTTTTGATATGTTGTTGTTGTGCTTGCTGAGCTTGGAAGGTTAAGTATGACTAAGGTTATACATTATGTTATTATTTTGGTTGGGCTGTTATAGGGTTGTTTAGATGAAAATATTATGACTATGGATCATTAAGAATAACTTGAATATGTCGTAGTCGTATGTGGATTATTATCGAATGTAGTAAATGTGGGCCGTTTGGAATGTTGTGCGCGGGTTGTTCGAGTGTTCTCGAGTCTTGTCTTGAATAGCCTCGATATAGTACTTGAACGTGTGGTTATTGATGTTGGCTTAGTTGTTATGTAGTTGGTTTGAATATAAGGGAAACGTCGTCTAATTTTCTAGAAAGGAGTCACTAACGTTAGAATACGTTTTGAACCTTCCCGTAGCTTAACCATAGTTCTTGACGTTTTAATATAGGTTGAGACGCTTCGGGCAGCGTATACGTGTTGTGTTGTGAATAAACGCTAAAGGTATGTAAAGCTATCCCTTCTTTCTTTTGGCATGTCTTAGATGTAAGTGATGTACGATATGAGCTTTGGGGTAATTCGATTCATAAGTTCCGAATGTGATTCATGATTCTTATTCACTTCTTGATGTTAGAACTTATAAGGTAATTGTGCTATTGCCCCTCGAATCTTCTATACGTCGGATAGTAATTGGTATGCAAAAGTTCCTATTCTTAAGGACTCTACAATGACTAATGTCCTCGACTTCCATAAGCTGTTTCGCATTATCTTGATACATGTCTATGATTCCTGAAGCTCCATTTGATATAGTTCATAGTGATATTCAAGGAGTACTGAACATGACTATCGCCTTGATACTCGAGTGTTAATTAGTTTACTTATCTATTGAGTCTCAAATGATGATTTAGATGCATATGGTTACTCACTACTCTGCTCGTGCATACTGTTATTACATCTTTCACCGAGTCCCGGTCCGGTTATGTATTCGTGCACAGTTTCACTACATTGTTCACCGAGTCCCTCACTAGAGGGCCGGGTACGGTATATATATATATATATATATATGATGATATGATGATGGCACCGAGTCCCATGATGGGCCGGGCATGATATACATGTATATGACAGCTGCACCGAGTCCATAATGGGCCGGATATGGTATATGATATAGTCATGCATGATTTTATTTCATAAGGCACAGGACGTTGATTCCTTGATTATCATACTTGTCTCCGGAATCTCTACTTCGCTTATGATCTTTCTTATTGTATTTCATACTTTATATACTCGCACATATCTCGTACGACCCCCTTTCTTCGGGGGTCGCGTTTCATGCCCGCAGTACGTACACTCGCTTTGGTGATCCGCCACTTAGGATTTTTATTCAAACCTATCTTGGAGTGCTCCATTGTCCCGAGCCTAGACTTTTGGTACGTATCCTTTTGATGTATATATTTGTTTATCCGTGGGTACGCGCGGGGCCCCGTCCCGTCATATGTTATGTTGTTACTCTTAGAGGTCCGTAGATATATGTGGGTTGTATATAGATGTTGTTCGGTTGTGTTAGCATGACTTATATTTTGGGACGTTCCCATTTGTAGTGGCAGCCTTGTCGGCTTGCGTATATATATATATATATATATATATATATATATATATATATATATATATATATATATATATATATATTGGGATGTTGTATGTAGTGGCGCCCTTGTCGGCTTGCGATATATAGTTGGGACGTTCCCACACGTTATGGCACCTTGTCGACTTGTGTCTTGTGTTATCTTTTGATGGTTGTGACTCTGAGACAAAGTTTCGGACATATACATGTGACAGTTCTGAGACGACGTTTCGTTTTTATAAGTTCCATAGTATGTTTAGTTTCGGATTGATTATAGTTAACAGGTGTGTATACGAGTGTCCAGCTCGGGCACTAGTCACGGCCTACGAGATTGGGTCGTGTCAATTTAGTTACTTTTTAATTTGAATTGTATATTTATTATGTTTAAATAACTACATTATGCACATTCAGATATTGAAAAACAAACAAATTTTAATCATTTAGTGTTCGTACCTGTAGACAATATCTTAATCATTCGTATGCGTTGGATTCACACGTCTTAATCTTAATTAAAACAAATGAGGCCTTAAAATAAGAAAAAGTCCTTCTCCTCCTGTTTACATCTTTGTCTGTATATCTTGTTTTATATTATTCTATTTTGCTCTCAATTTACAACAGTGGTATTATAAATTTGGACGGAAAGAGTAATTATGAAAATTCCCCATTTACAATGAAACCCGATTCCCGCTCGAAGTCGAAGGAAATAGGGAATCTAATGCCGGCGCTGAAATAAGGCCATGGACGACGTCGATCGCTTATTCCACTGCTTCAAATGCGGCATTTCTCCCCCTCGTAATCCCCTCTTCCCTTTTCTCATCAATTATTATTCTAAACTTTGCTTTTTTCCTTTCAACAATATCATTTCCATGCCAATGTTTTGATCTTTTCTACATTACTGGGCAAAGGGTTGTTTTGAACCGCCTAAATCTGTCTTTTACAATTTTTGGGACTAATACTGTATATTGCGTGTCAGAAATGTTTACAAGACTGTGGTTTATTTGTCAACGGGACCAATTTGAACTGCTTCGGTTGAGCAGCAAAATTTAGAAAGTAGAAAATATTGATGCCTTACGTTGCTGTTTGTCCGCATCTTCTCTATTTTGTGGTTGTTAATTTTAGAATCAGCAATAAGAGAAAGGAAAAAGGGAAAGCTGAGTGTGAAACAAAATGATACATTGGAAAAGCTATCAACAGCTTCAGATATTGTGTCGTCAACATCAAAGGGAAAGAAGGTCCAAAATGCAACAGATGTTGACTTCAATGTACATACTCCATTTCTTCCTTTTATCTGTTTTCTTTCCCATACGCTTTCTTAATTGACATAGTTTCTTAAATTGCTACAAACTGAAATTTGAAGATTCTTGTTGTAGGTCGGTTCATTAACAGCAAATATACAAAATAAGAAGAAGGGACCTCAGTTCTCTCCCCTTGTATTTTATGGTTCTCCACATGGAGTTCCTCCAAAAAGACCTGCTCGTTTGTTGCGCCTTTTGAATGAAATCCGTGTAGATTTTAACGAGCAAAATAAATTAAGGTAATTCAAATTCATTCTTTTACCTACTATTGATGGTTAAGTATTTTTTTTTTTAAATGTATACTTCCCTGTGTTGTGTTTAACTAGACAAGATATATGGGCCACATTTCCAAGGCAAGATGAAGCTATCAAGTATGCAAAAGAGCAAACTAATGCTCATGTTTTCAGTTACCAGGATCATATGAATGGTCAAAGAAGATTCCTTGTCTCCACATATAAAGAGTTCTGGAGAAGGTAAGTTTCCTCGGCTGTATCTGCATTAAAATATGTAAAAAGATTATATCTCCCCCGTGTCCTAAACTTTGTTTGTGTTCATGTTTTTGATTAGGTACGAAACTATGAATCCTAAATTTCGGCACCACTATGAAGTAATCCAGGAGGTAATCTTTTGTAGTTTTCCTGTCAAAACAATGAAGAAGTGCATATATATGAAATTATAATCAGGTGCTGCTGCTGATAAACATAACTAGGGATCACAGTAAAGAAGTGCATAGGAGGTAATCTTTTGTAGTTTTCCTGTCAAAACAATAAGGAGTTGCATAGTACTCCAGTAGGTAATCTTTTGTAATTTATCACCACTGTGGAATGGCTTAGTGAAAGTTCATTCCAGAATCTTTTGAACTTTCCTTGATTTTGTCACATGATGAATTACGTGCACTTGTATATCCAAAGATTACTTGGGATCATAGTATCCTAGCTTTATATATGTGTGTATGTGTAGAGAGGGAGAGAGACATGCTACCTTTATCTGATTAATATAAAAAGAGCAGCTACTGATGTCAAACTGTTATATCCTATTTTCAGGGATTGCCATGCCATCTCTACTTTGATCTGGAGTTCAACAAGAGAGAGAATGCGGATAAAAATGGAGATGAAATGGTTGACCTTCTGATACAGGTCGTCTTTGATGCGGTCAAGGAAAAGTACTGTCTTGAAGGAAACAATGATTGGGTTGTGGAGCTTGATTCCTCCAATGAAGGTAGGATGTTAATGGACGGTTCTATCTAGTATTTAAGCTGTGCGCAGAATGATATCGATATGATATGTAGGTATGCATGTTTATATTATTGTTTATTTATATGTATATTTTATTGGTGCGAAACATGTCCATCCACTCATTTCTGTGGAAATAAGCTAGAATATCTGGTATGAAAGCCTAGTAAAGTGTACCAAAAATTAAATCAGCTCATGTTTATGCAAGTGATATTAGGATTCCACTTGGCAATATGGCAAAGATAACTTCTTTGACTAAAGTGGAACGTCGGGATGGGTTGTGATGCACCTATATGTCACTGTAATATTTGTCCAGTTACTTGTCCCTTAGTCTGACTTGCTTGATTACCTGTATCATTATCTGGTGACAAACGAATACCTCGAAATGGGCTTTTACATGTTCATATCGAAGAATAATTCTCCTCAGTACACCTTACTCTTGTGAAACTTGGGAACTCTTTCCTTGCCTATTTGTCAACTTTATTTTCCTATGTGATATTCATAGGAAAATGTTCTCTTTTCGTGGAACACCTTTTCATTAGATTTCATGCTGATTTTCAATATCCCAGGATCTTCCTGTTGATGCACAAACATATTACTACAGCAAAATCTGCATTTAAAAGAGGAAGCAATTTTAGCCAAATATGATTATTTTGTGGATCAAATGGGGCACATGATTTGGTTAGGAACTGAATTAAATTGTAGTATATGGGAGAACTATCATAGGATCTGACGCAGAATACTTCTTTGCTATCAATAAGATTGTACTACGACTTCTCTACATTATTGTAATTAATATTAACATAAAGCTTTACTGGCAGAAAAATTTTCTCGTCATCTAATTATTCGATTTCCAAAGGCTGCTTTCAAGGACAACTCGCATGCAGGTGCATTTGTTACTGAGGTATCATACTCATCGGCTTCATCCCGCTAAGGCCCTGCATATTTTCAGTTTGTCATTTTGTGCAGGTCAAGTTTTTAGTTGTTCAACTTGTATCCCGCTATTTTTTGTTCATATCTTTTTCGGAAGAATACTACTACAAACGATTGGTTATTAAATTTTTTTCTTCTTATTCTTCTTTTTGAGTGTAGAATCAGTTATCAATTTTTGTGCCCTATTGTCAGATATGTTCAAGGATCAGTAGCTTAAGTGAAAGTGATGGAATATTTAGAAAGCTTTTTGTCTCAAAGGATTCAAGCTCAATCGATATTCCATTTCAACTGTTTGTGGATAAAGCTGTCTACTCTAGAAATCGCTGCTTTCGCCTAGCCTTGTCATCTAAAGCTGGGAAGAGTTCAGTGCTTCTGCCAAGTGGACGTTTTAAATGTAAGGACATGGTATGCAACTTTTTACTCTGATGGTGTTCATTACTAGGTTGATTATGTTAGTAGGTGGACAATTTGTTTTCTGCATGAATCATTTAGTCCAGGTGACTGGTAACTTGTACTGTTATATCAGTCTCAGATTTATCTAACAAAAAGATTTGTGGTAGTAAATGACGATGAGAAAAGATATATAGCATTTAAACTTAAATGCAACTCAAGTTAAGCCACATAACTACTAGGATCTTATTAAAATCTTATTTAATATTGTGCTTCATGTACATATCATCGCTCCACTTGCTTATTGCTTAGAAGCATTCCACTAACTTTTCTCTAAAGTTAATTTAATATAATTCATGAATCTCATTAAAAGCCATGTCGCTGAAACCTTGTAAACAAGCTAATATTTAAACTTCAGTGGCAATGGATAATTAGTAATAATCTTACTGTCTCTCCTGGAGCTTTAGTTGCTGAACATTTTCCAGTAAATCTGTCAAGTAAAACAAGCTCTGCTTCTACAAGAGCACACAGGTTATGAGGTCTTTGCCATTTTAACCAGTAGAGGTAGATATATTGAAGAATAATTTGGTTGAGGTAGGTTCATTGCATGGGAACTTATCAAGAACTGGTGTTTTTTGTCTTTTATTGCAAAAGATTCCCATGAAGATGTGTTTGTTAGCAGTTTAAATAAATGATTCTGAAGTGTTTGCTTATGTAATAACCTATACCTATAATATTTGTTGGAATAATAGAGATGGGTTCAGAGGGATATGACTCGAGCTACTTCAATGGAGATCTCCTATGGGTCATAATCATTTCGCATAGAACTTTTTACTGACATTCACTGTGTCTAAGCTGGCTGATTTCTTGAGTTTCCCTAGGGATTACTGCTACTTGTATTGACAATAAAGTCAATTTTCCATTGAACTCTTCAGTTTAGCTGTCTTTATACTGAGACTGAATGGATCTTTTATTTTTCTACCAAAGGATCTATATGATTGATTTGGTGAAGCCAAACCTTCACTTTATAGATGAAGCGGCAACCTGCAGAATGATCATTACATAATGAAGATTATGCATTATAAGCTATTAGCTCATCGGAAAAGAATACCTGAAAATCATTTCCAACTTTTACTTATCAGAAAAAGAAAAAACTGAAAGTCATTACCGTGAATCCTGGTCTCTTATGTACTAGAAATCTCTGGTGCTCAAATAAAATAGAAAATGAAAGAAAAACCTCAAATCAATCAAAGAACATAAATTTTTTTAACATGATGATGTAGTGTACTCAAACAGCACCACATGAATGATTACTTCTTTATATTCCTCCTTTTGTTTGGGGATATAGTCTCCTGCTATACTGTGATACGAATTAAGATGAATTCGTAGCTGAAATTAAGATTAACTAACTACAAGGAGAATTTAAAGACAAAAGATAAAAGTTCTCATTTCATAAAATGCAACAGTGACAGGGAATGAGCTTATATTGTGCTCTTCCTAGTTTAGGGACTAATGAGTAAATAAAGTAAATACTATAACAAAAATGAAAGGACTAAAGTGCAATGCTTGGTACTTGATAACTAACTGGGCCCCCCATATAACTAACTCCATCTGTACAAATTTCCAGAACACATCAGTACTCCCCTCTTAAAATGTTCCTTGTCCTCAAGGAACAAAAGAAGGAAATCGCACCTTCAATGCATGAAAATCTTCCCAAGTAGCTTGATCAACTGGTAACTTGTCCCATTCGACCAAAACTTGAGGAACAGCCTTGTTGCCCTTTTGAATCAATCTCCTCTCAAGAATTTTGACTGGTGCAGGACAGTATGGACTAGAGAGGTTGATAATAGGTGGATGAGAAATGTGAACAGGGATCGCATGACATGGTTTAAGCAATGAGACATGGAAGGTAGGATGGAGGAGTAATTCTGGTGGGAGGGAGAGTTTGTAGGCCACAGTCCCTATTTTTTGCAGAACCATATAGGGTCCATAGTATTTGGAAGATAGTTTGTTGAAATGCTGATGAGACATGGTAATTTGCCTATGAGGTTGGATTTTAAAAACACCCAGTCGCCTACTTGGAATTGCCTGTCAGATCTCTTTTTGTTAGCCTGAGAAATCATTCTTTGTTGAGCTCTGTTGAGGTGAAACTGGAGCAATTGAAATTTAAACTCTCTGGTGACTAAACTTCTATCTACCTCTGCAATTGCTGATTCACCAGCAATGTAAGGTAGGTGCAATGGAGGAGGTTGGCCATATAAAGCTTCAAATGGAGTAATCTGAATGGAAGAGTGGAATGATGTGTTGTACCACCATTCTGCAGAAGGAAGGAACTGCACCCAATCAGTCTGAGAATCAGAACAGTAACACCTTAAATAGGTTTCCAGGCACCTATTAACTACTTCAGTTTGGCCATCGGATTGTGGGTGGTAGGCAGTGGAGGTATTCAAGGTTACACCCTGAATGGAGAAGAGTTCTTGCCACAACTTGCTTGTGAAGATGGGATCTCTATCACTTACTATGTCCTCAGGCATTCCATGTAGTTTGAAGATATTATCCATAAATAATTTGGCAATATCAGTAGCTGAATAAGGATGTGACAAAGCCAAGAAATGAGCATACTTGGTTAATCTATCAACTACAACCCATATTACAGATTTGCCTTTAGATTTTGGCAATCCTTCAATGAAATCCATGCTAATGCTGCTCCAAGCTAAAGCTGGTATTTTCAAAGGCTGAATCAAGCCAGGGTATGCAGCAGTGTCACTTTTACTTCTTTGACACACCTCACAGTCCTTCACATAGGAAATAACAGTTTCCTTCATGCCCTTCCAATAGAATAGTGCTGACAGCCTTCTAAATGTATGATCCATTCCTGAGTGACCCCCAGATGGAGAATCATGCCAAAGTTGTAGTAATTCCTTCCTTAGGTTGTTATCAGGTCCTATCACCAATTTCCCATATCTCCTTAATTGTTGATTAATGAAGGTATACCCCTTTGTAACTTCCTCATGGTTCTGCAGCTTTCTTATGACTTTCATCAGCTCATTATCCAATGTCCAACTATCCATTATTGCTTGCAACAAATCAGTCCTCATAGGAGATAAGGCTAGGGCTGCTAGGTCCACTGCAGGCAGCCTAGATAAGGCATCAGCAGCTAAATTTTCCTTTCCCTTTTTATACTCAATCTCAAAGTCATATTGCATGAGTTTAGTGATCCACTTCAATTGTGAACCAGTGTGCAGTGTTTGAGCTAGTAAGTATTTGAGAGCCTGCTGGTCAGTCCTCACAATAAAGTGAGCTCCCACAAGATACTGACCCCATTTTGTCACTGCCAACACCAGAGCAAGCAACTCCTTATCATAAACAGACAAGGCTAGGTTCTTACCACTCAGTGCTTTGCTAAGGTAGGCAATTGGTCGACCCTGTTGCATCAAAACAGCCCCTATGCCTAGATCACAGGCATCGGTTTCTACTACAAAAAACTGAGAAAAATCAGGCAATGCCAACACTGGAGCGGTAGTTAAGGTATCCTTCAAACTTTGCCAAGCAGATGTGGCTTGATCTGTCCAAGTAAACCCATCCTTCTTAAGCAAGTCTGTGAGTGGTCTACTAATCTTACCATAACCCCTAATAAACCTTCTATAATACCCAGCAAGTCCCAAGAACCCTCTAAGTTGTTTGAGGTTCTTAGGCAGTGGCCAATCCCTAACAGCTTGAACCTTTTGTGGGTCAGTTTCAACTCCATTAGCTGAGATGAAATGCCCCAGATATTCCACCTTAACGGCAGCAAAAGTACACTTAGACCTCTTAACAAACAAATGATGTTGTTTAAGCAAGTCAAATGTGATTCTCAAGTGATCCAAGTGTTCATCAAGATTCCTGCTAAAAATAAGAATGTCATCAAAGAACACCATAATGAACTTTCTTAGGTGACTTTGGAATACATGATTCATCAGCCCTTGGAAACTGGATGGAGCATTAGTCAGCCCAAAAGGCATGACTAGGAACTCAAAGTGTCCAGAATGAGTTCTAAAAGCAGTTTTGTGCACATCTGAGGGAGCCATTCTTATCTGATGATAACCAGATCTAAGGTCCAATTTGGAGTAGATTTTGGACCCTCCTAACTCCCCTAACAATTCTTCAATCAATGGAATTGGGAATTTATCCTTGATAGTGAGTTGATTAAGAGCCCTGTAATCAACACACATCCTCCATGTCCCATCTTTTTTGCCCACCAATACCACTGGTGACGCAAAAGGGCTGCAACTGTGTTGTATCAATCCTTTATGAAGCAACTCCTGAACTAACTGCTCAATGACATCCTTCTGTTTAGGAGAATATCTGTAGGGTCTGCTATTAACTGCCTTGTGGCCCTCAATGAGTGGGATGTGATGATCAAAACTACCTCTAGAAGGGGGTAATTCCTTAGGCTCTTCAAATAATTCAGGATGCTCAAGCAACAATTCAGTGATCTCTTGTGGTATTTGAAACTGTTCAGAGGGAATATCAACTCCCTCACCTTCCTTAGGTACTACCTTGATCATGAATAATTGAGTGCCCTCCTCCTTGGGACAGTGGTTAGAGTCAACCTCCATCCACTGCGGTTGAGGTTGCAATCCTTGTAATGCAAACTGCTTCCCTTGATAGACAAACTTCATAGTCAGCTCCCTAAAATTGAAAGTGATGTCCCCTAGTTCACTCAGCCATTGGCATCCCAACACCATGTCACAATTTCCCAGTGGTAGGACTAACAAATCAGCCTTAAAAACAGACTTGTGTAGTACCCATTCTAAGCCTTTGCACATCCCAGAAATAGGAACAGCATTTCCATCAGCCAACTTAGCATCTATCAAACTGCAAGATTCCAATTTCCATCCCATTTTGCTTGCTAAGTTGATATCTAGGAAGTTATGAGTTGACCCTGTGTCTATCAAAATGTTGAGTGGTCTCTTGTGAGAGTAACCAGTCAGCCTTAAAGTTTTATATCCCTTCAATCCAGAAACAACATGGATAGAAATTTCACATGTTTCCACCACTTCTTCCACTTGTAACACTTCCTCTTCATTGTTCAACTTCCCTTCTATCTCCTCCTCCAATTCTAGAAGATATAGTTGGGCCTTAGCTTTACAAACATGGCCTTGGGTGTATTTTTCATCACAGAGATAACACAGTCCCTTAGCCCTTTTGTCATTAAGCTCTGCAGGACTGAGCCTCCTTCTCCTGAATTGACTGGCTGGAACAATGGTATTAACTTGGTTATTTGGTAGGTGAGAGTTGAGGTTGGTATTTGGTTTAAGGTGACTATAGGTAGAAGTAGGTGTTTGAGACTTAGTGATGTTTTGGTTAGAATAAGCAGTGCTCTTCATAGCCCTTGCCTGCTTAAGGAAGTTAGATTCTTGCAACCTAGCTATATGGTAGGCTTGCGGAAGTGAGTAGGGTCTATGCAATCTTACAGCATCTCCTAATTCAGGCTTTAGACCCTCCAAAAACACACTAATAGCATGATTTGGATCTAAATTAAGTCTAGTCATGGCTCTATCAAACTTCTCTTGAAATTCAACAACAGAACTAGTTTGCTTAATTCTTAACAACTCACCCATAGGGTCATCATACTCAGTACCAAACCTATCAGATGAAGCCATAATGTATTCTTCCCAACTAGGAGGGGGAAGATTCATTCTACTACGCATATAAGCTTGGTGCCACTGAATTGCTATATCATCAAAATGAATAGAAGCCACAGATACCTTTTGATGTGGTTGAACCTCATCTAATGAAAAGATTGCTCCACCTTATACCACCAATCTTGAAAACCCTTTCCATTAAACCGAGGAAATTCAATTTTAGAGTATCTAGTCATTGAATGAGAACCTAGTGATGGAGAGTGTATTTGTGGAGGATAAGGATTAGGTACGTATACATTTGGGGACTGAATAGGAAACTGATTATAAGGGTATTGGGGAGCTAAAGAAGGATATTGGAATTGTTTTGTGGTGAAGGGCGTAGTTGTATGCATTTGGTGTGGTACTGGGTTGTATAGTGGAATTTGAGTTGAAGGGTATGGAGCTGGGTTTTGGGTCAGTGTGAATGGAGTTGATTGTGGGTTAGAAGTGAACTGAGATGGGGGTTTTAGAAATGGTTTAGGGACTGTTTTTGGTATATTCGGTGCTGGTAGGATTGGGGTTTTTCCATCACTTTGTGTTGATGACCCACCAGAGTTCTGAACTCCTTGATCAAACGACCCAAACGAAGGTCCTTTAGTAGGTGAGTACAATTCCAGCTCGTCACCTTCATTAATCACCGGCAATTTGCTCTTCTCCGTTCTCCGGCCACCATCTATCGATTCTTTAAGTTCTCGATACGATCGTTCATGTATTGCTTCTAACTGGGTTTGTCTATCGGAAAACGTTGCCACCTCTGATGAAATTTTATCCAGCTTACTCAACAACTCGCCATGTCGGTCACCATGGTTGAGCTCAAATCCACGATGTGAGGATCGAGGCTCGATACCAACGATACGAATTAAGATGAATTCGTAGCTGAAATTAAGATTAACTAACTACAAGGAGAATTTAAAGACAAAAGATAAAAGTTCTCATTTCATAAAATGCAACAGTGACAGGGAATGAGCTTATATTGTGCTCTTCCTAGTTTAGGGACTAATGAGTAAATAAAGTAAATACTATAACAAAAATGAAAGGACTAAAGTGCAATGCTTGGTACTTGATAACTAACTGGGCCCCCCATATAACTAACTCCATCTGTACAAATTTCCAGAACACATCATACTGCATCAGGGTGGGACGAGAGCAGTATAAAGTTAGATGAAGGGTTATTATGTTTTATGAGATGCTGGAATGTTTTTACCCTCTTTCCTTCTTTAGAAGTGCTAAATTTTACTCTTCCATTTTATATGGTGATATTTGATAGGGTATGAGTTAAGATGTTGATTTAACTTTATTTGATAGGGTATGAGTTAAGATGTTGATTTAACTTGTATATGATGTTAATGGTAGTGGAAGGAGACATCAAAGTTTAAAATTTGAGTAGTTAAATGAATTTGAATTCTTAAGTAGGTGTGTAGCCATATACACCAAATATTTTTCATTTTATTTGGACTTTTTGAAGTTGGAGTTGTGTTTGGTTATACCTTTTGCTAAGAATATTTGGTTGTTTGAATGTAGTTTTCCTAAAAACATGAAATATGATTCATACCCCCAATTTCTAGAAACCAACAAAACCACCCAACTTGATTAATTTACCTGATAGATACAACCAAATCTGCTTTGAAAGAGCAATATCTCATAATGGATAATCACATAATGTCATAAATTGGATCCCATATATTTTTTCTAAGTACAAAAAAATTCCATCACTAATTAAAATGTCATGATTAATATATATTTCACTCTTTTTAAATCTATCTAATAAATAAAAACTCAATTAAAAAGATCCGATCCGACCCGACCCGCACCAAAACCCAAACCGGTGGCACACTAGATCAAATTGAAATGGGGTCGTTTTTATAATAGCAAAAAATTTAGGGTAAATTTGAAAAAAGAAAAATCAAAAAGTGAGATGGGAAAAAGTGAAAACAGGTTTCGAGGTGATTTCCAAATACAATTTCAAGCTGTATTTGGAATTTTCATGGCCAAACGCTGATTTTCAAATAAAGTGAAATTTTTTTTTTCCGGAAAAAAGTGAATAATTCTCATGGACAAACGACTCCTTATGTTGTGAAAGTTATATAGATTGATACTATTACAAGAATATTGCCGAACATGTTGGAATATCCCAAAATGAAAGAGTGTAATTTACATTGGAACTATAGGATCTTTTAAGAGAATCTATAGAGCATACGGTCTTGCTTAAACCAGGTATTTTTACACATAATATATACTTGTTCTAATAGCCAGCAGAAGCTGGCTTCTAAAAGTGGTAGTTCATGATCTGAGAACATAAGACCCAAAAATGATCAATATGTGCTGTGCTCTACAGCAAGCTACATTTCAATAAATGTCACTACAAAATAAATAAATATATATATATATATATATATATATTATCACTACAAAAATATTCTAGATAAGGAAATGGGAAGTATGTCCATGGTTGTTAAAAACCATCTATGAAAACCGTTTAGTATGCTTCACATGTGATATGTGCTTGTAGTTTAACCCCAGAGGCTTTTCAACTTATAACAGACTGAGGAAGAAGTGTTTATGGCATCCTTGATTTGCAACATGGATGCTGATTTTGAGAAGCTACTGATCTGCAAAATGGATCTAGATTGCGTGAAGGCCCTTCAATTTGATACAGAGGTAGCTCCTCTTTACTTACTATTTATAGCTCTGATATATGTAGCCGAGGGTCTATCGGAAACAGCCTCTCTACCTCCCAAGGTAGGAGTAAGGTCTGCGTACACTCTACCCTCCCCAGATCCCACCTGTGGGATTACACTGGGTATGTTGTTGTTGTTGTAGCTCTCAGATTTCCTCACTTCAAAATCTGTTTTTGGTGTTTAATGGACTTTTTTTTTTTGAAACAGGTAACATTTTGTATTATAGACCAGTACTGGGGAAGTACTGAAAACCCCTTTACAAGAGAAAAAGGAGAGAAGAAGGAGAAAAAAAATAAAATAAAAATAAAAATAAAAATAAATTAAACAAGAGTCACTGAAGCATAGCTGCAATCCTAAAATGAATCAAGAACATCTAGGATTGTCTCTGTACCTTCAGGGTATGCATTTGTACACCAAAAACAAAGTAGCCTAACGCAGGTGAGCTTGATTATCTGAATTGTACTACTTCTATTCTCAAAACATCTGGCATTCCTTTCTTTCCAGATTGTCCACCATATACATGCTGGGATGATCCTCCAATTTCTTCTACTCTTTGCCCCAATCCCAGCCTCCTCCCAGCTAAAAAGAGTCTCAACAATCTTGCTAGGCATTGTCCAAGAGACGCCCCTGCGATTGAGAAAAATCTTCCATAACTGGCTTGTGACCTTGCAATGTAGAAATAAGTGTCCTACAGTTTCAGCTTCAGTCCCACATAAGTAGCAGTTTGAGTCTATGGTGATGCCTCCCTTCATCAGGTTCTCATGTGTCAGCACAGCCTCCTTAGCTAGCAACCAAGTAAAGCAAGCAACCTTGTGTGGTATCTTTACTTTCCAGATGTGTTTCCAAGGCCAAATAAAGGTCTGTGGCGCTGTTGTGTTCATAATCTTGTACCCAGATTTCACCATATACTGCCCTTTGGTATGTCCAGTCCACCACAAACAGTCTTCTCCATCTTTCACCCCTTGAAAAGTTTCCAGAAGGCTAAAAAGTTCAGTCAACCTGGGAATTTCCCAGTCGTTCATCATTCTTCTGAAAATCAGCTCCCAACCTTGAGGTGACCACATCTCAGCCACTGTCTTATTCTGATGTTGAGCCAAAATAAACAGATCAGGAAAGGAGTCCTGCAAGCTCCTACTGCCCAACCACTTGTCTTTCCAAAAGAGTGTTTTATTACCATTCTGAACTTTAATGACAGAGTGTCTCTTTAAGAAAGGCCACCAGGCTCTGATGGACCTCCATAAGGTCACACCATATGGGTTATTTGCCTCCTTGGTGACCCAGCAATCCAGTTCCCCATACTTTATCTTGATAACATTTACCCAAAGAGATTGAGGCTCCTTAGAATACCTCCATAGCCACTTCAATTTTAATGCCTTACTATGATTCTTCAGATTTTTAATACCAAGACCACCCTGTTTTTTTGCTAATAATCAGTTCTGTCCACTTTACTAAGTGGAGATTTCTTTTGTCACTGTTCCCTTGCCAGAAAAAGGATCTTCTAATCCAGTCGTTGAACCACTCCAGAAGGGATAGGGAATAGAGATAACATGCAAGTTGGTAGAGAATCAAGCACTGCATTAATCAAAGTAAGCCTGCCTCCCAGAGACAAATACTGAGATTTCCATCTGGACAACTTCTTTTCACAGTTCTCCAAAATTGCATCTCATATCTCTTTGGATTTTGACTTTGCACCTCGTGGCATCCCAAGATAGACGGTAGGTAACTGACCCACTTCACCTCCCAAAATTGAGACCAACAACTCCAAATTAGGGACAGAGTTAATGGGATAAATATGGCTTTTCCTCCAATTGATATGAAGTCCCGAGATTCCTTCAAAGTAGACCAAAATGAGTCTCAGAAACTTAACCTGCTCCTCTTCTGCATCACAAAAAATTAAAGTGTCATCTGCATATTGAAGGTGAGACACCTCCAAACTCCTGTCGCCTCCTCTGGCTACCTCAAAACCTGAGATCCACCCATTTGATTTGGCTATTTTTATCATGTTATTTAGACCCTCCATGGCAAGAATGAATAGAAAAGGAGACAACGGATCTCCTTGTCTAATCCCTCTATGAGCATCAAAAAAACCTTCAGGAGCACCATTGATAAGAACGGAAAACTTGACAGTGGACAAACAGAACCTGATCCACCTGATCCATTTCTCCCCAAAACCCATTTATTTTAGAATTCTAAGAAGAAACTCCCAATTCACATGATCATATGCTTTCTCAATGTCCAGTTTGCACACAATGCCAGACTTGTTTTGTGAAATTCTTGAATCCACTGCTTCATTAGCAATTAACACAGCATCCATTATCTGTCTCCCTCTGATGAAGGCCATCTGTTGAGAGTCCACTAGTTTATCCATCACCTTTTTTAACCTTTCAGTCAAAACCTTTGATAAAAGCTTGTAGAAACTTCCTATCTGAATTATCGGTCTGAAATCTTTCAGCTCCTCTGCCCCTGCCTTTTTGGGGATCAAGGCAATATAAGTAGCATTGAAGCTTTTCTCAAACATTTCCTGATCATGGAAATTGTGAAAAGCCTCCATTATATCTTGCTTTAAAACATCCCAACACTTGATATAAAACCCCATTGTGTACCCATCAGGACCAGGTGCTTTATCTATAGCGCACTGCTTCAGGCAGCTATATACTTCCTGTTCCTCAAATCTGTTTTGAAGGGAATCCCTCTCTGCTTCTGTAATTGAGGGGTAATTAATCAAGTCTCCAGTAGGCCTCCAGATCTCTGTCTCTGTGTAGAGTTTTTTATAAAAAGAAATGATTTCCTCCTTGACTCTTTCTGGTTCCGCTATGCGATCCCCTTGTACCACCAGATGATCAATATTGTTGTTTCTCTTATGAGCATTGGCAGTGTTATGGAAAAATCTTGTGTTGTCGCCTTCTTTCAACCATAAAGCCCTGGATCTTTGTCTCCATGCAGTCTCTTCATTTTTTAATAGCTCTTCGTACTCCATTAAGTGTAGAGGCCCTCTTGATTGCCTCCTCCTCTGTCAGAGCTCTTCTATCAAGCACAGAGTCCAAATTTGCCAATTGATTAAGCAAGTTGACCCTTTTGATCTTCAAATTCCCCTGTTCATTCATGCTCCATTCCTTAAGTTTACCTTTTAGAGCTTTAAGTTTGCAAGCTAAAATGTAATCAGGTCTCCCAAAGAAAACAAAGGAATTCCACCAAGAGCTGATTCTGTCCACAAAACCTTCAGTATTCAGCCACCAATTCTCAAATTTGAAGTATGCTTTACTATGTTCCCAGGAACCACACAATAGGGCAGTTGGTACATGATCAGAGGTCAGTCTTTGGAGTGTGGTTTGCTTCATGTTACTGAATTGATTATTCCATTCAGCCGAGCACAAAATCCTGTCTATTCTGGATGCTGTATTATGAGTATCTCCGCTGAACCAAGTGAAAGTTCCTCCTTCTAAGTTCAAATCTAGAAGTTCCATGTCATCAATAAAATCTGAGAATTCTACCATAGCTGAGGATCTCCTCAGACAGTTCCTCTTCTCAGAGGCAAACCTGCAAACATTAAAATCACCACATACAGCCCATGGACCCTCCATCAGTCCTCTGACTGCTCCCAGTTCCTCCCAAACGTTCCTCCTTTCTTTCTTGCAGTTTGGAGCATAGACTCCTGATATGTGGCAGTTAAAATTCTGTAACAGTGCCTCAAATTTACGAGTTAAAAGTATATGCACCTATTTGAAGTACTTACCCCTTCCATACTCTGCAATCCCAGAGCATAAGAATCCCTCCTCTGGTACCACTAGCTTCTAAGGATGCATATTTCACCCATCTTCCACCCCAAATTTGTTTAATAAGATCCTGAAAATCCCCCTCTAATTTTGATTCCTGTAAACATATAATATCAGCTTTCCATTGATCTAGAAGGCTATTAATCGACCTTCTTTTCCCCAGATCATTCAATCCCCTAACATTCCATGACACAAGTTTGAGTCTCATGACTCAACCTGTGTTTGTCCTTTCCCCTTGTTTCTGCTCCCACTACTTTTGAATTTGACATCAAAAGTAATTAAATTCTTCAGTTCCTGCCTGCCTTTGGGCCTGGTTTTCTTGATTGCCGAGGTTGGTTCCATTTTCCTTGCTTGTCGGCACGCATCTATCTGCATAAGAAGCTCAGTAGCTTCTTTTTCATGCCTTTTGAAATCAATGCCAAAAATCTTGTTAAATTTGGTGATATGTTGTTGGACCCAAATTGTCGCCTCCCTTGCTTTATCAATAGAAGAGTCATCATGTTCTGTAAGAATGGGTAGGGCCTCATCTATATCCCATAAATCGCAATTAGACCCAGAAACAATAGATGCCACTTGTTGTAGACAACCCACCTCCTCCATGCGGTTTTCCTTGCAATTTCCCCCCTCCATCGTTGTCAATTGTAGAGTTGGTATGTCTTCCCTTTCTAAAACATCTGAGAGAATCAAGTTGTTTGCTTGCAGATTTTCCATTGAATCAGTAGTTGAGAGAGAATTGTGGGAGGAAGTCTTTGTGATAGAGTTTATCTCTATCTCCTCTGTAAATACATCTGATATAATTTCCTGGTGGGGCTGGGCTCCAAAATTATTAATAATAACATTTGCTCTGTCTTTTTCAGGCCCACAACCTGAGCACTTATTGATCCGGCCCAAAGGACTAAATAAAATATCTGTAGGGTTGGTCTGATTTTCACATGCTGCTACAGCCTTTTTTAAGGGCCCCACCTCTGCACATGCATTCCAGTCCACAGCTGTCATCGTACATATCTGTGTAATAACCTCGTACGAGTCTTTTATCCTCTGGGTATTCCCCTGCGTTAAAGAGCAGACCTGGAAGACTTCCTCCTTCTCTGAGACCTGCACTTCTGTCACTTTTCTCGCCGGAATCTTCTCAAAGCTTGGATTTCTCTCAACCCAAATCGGAATGGTGAAGATATACCCGTCCTTTGATATGTTGACTTCATTGGGTATTTTGCTACTCTCGCCATAAACTTCTTAAGACGGTTCTTGAGCTCAGTCTCCTCTTCTGTCTTCTTCCACCCTCCACACTTCTCGCCTATTTCATGAAAAGTGTCTTGTGACCATAGATGTAGTGGTAAGCCCACTGCCCTAATCCATGTCGACTTTTCCTTATGTTGAACTGATGAGCAGCGAACAAAACGATTCCACCATTCCAACCTGACCTTTATGTTTTTCCAAAGCCAGTCACCTTGCAGAATCAATTGTGCCATGTTCCTGTTGGGAAACTCAAAGAGAAAGAGATTCCCCGACATCTCGTAGAAGTTCACCCCAAAGGCTTTCTTCCATATGGATGTTGACCACCTACGAACATCTGAAAGCGTAGGCTGTTCAAGATTCCCAAAAGTCCCTGTTAAGCATCTTCCTAAAAGACCGGCTCTGTCTGTGCCATCCCTTGTGGGTTGGTATTGCCATTTACTTTCCTTAACTACCTTCGCATAGGGATAGTCTTTATCAACGATTCTGGGAGTTGGTTTGGAAGGCTGTTGAACTGAGCATTTAATGAAGCTTTCAATTTTAAAAGCTATGTCTCTCCATCCTGCATTAATGGCTAGCTCAGGGACTATAATTACTGATCTAGCCTCACCCTTATAGTGTTTAATGGACTTTATAGTAGCCTCTTCTGGGTTTTTATTTTTTCAAAGAACAGAAATAAGTTCAATAACTAATAATGGGGAGTTTATCCTCACACCAGTGGCAGTAGTCAGATTTAGAGTTGTAACTGCTGTCATCATTTAGGGAAGCTCCGGTTGTTTGCACTCTAAAGGGCTCAAAATCATTTCTTATGCAGAGTACCGGGAATTTCCAACTGCATTCTGCTGTTTCACTGAACTTTGACCTAAATGCTTGTACAAGCGATCCTTCAAGAACTTATTTGATGGGAAAATCACCGTTTCCATATCTGGATGTGTTTGTAGAGTCTGTTGCTTCAATTGGAACTATACCAGGTGACACCCAAAACTTTCAGCTTCTTCAAAGCAGACAAACATGGATGACTTCTGTTTCTCTTCTCCCTCCATCCTAATCCTTTTTTACTGTTAGCATGTGTGCTTTGTTGAATAAATTGGACTGTGCTTGCATGTGAAACATTTAGTTTCTTTTTATATCTTGTGTTTTACGTTTTGTATATATATAATTATTCGTTGCAATTATATCCATATTTCTTCATAGCAGGAAGTCAAATAAAAGCATTAGTATATTATTCAATTTAAGTGCCCATCCCTTCATGTTAAAGTTTTGCAAGAATATCCCGCAAATTGTGAATGAGCCTCCCTCCCGTATTTTTTCTTACTAGATAGGGAGAGAGCGTACAGGGGGTGTTTCCTAAGACCCCGCCATTGTTTTGTTTGGCTATTGATTTTGACTGTTATCAGAATACTAGTTGCTTTTCTCTTTTTTCTTTGTACTTTGACGGGTCATTTCGTTTGTGGACAAGTTATACAAAGATTATAACGTACGAGGATTATAATATGGTGAAATGTAGCCAGTTGATAATTGTATTTGCTTCGGAAATGTTTGGTTCATTGTATTAACATTTAGATATGATGTGTATCATCTAGAACATGTGTTTGGTTTTAAATTGGAAATGTTGTTTCCGACAAAGTGGCAGTAAATCTCAATGTGCTTAGTCCTCTCATGAAATAACTAGATTTGATGCGATATGAAGGGCTGCTTGGTTATCACACACAAGTTCCATCTGACGAATTCTCCAATTTTAGTTCTCTGAGCAACTATTTAATCCAAACTAGCTCACAAGTTGCTACAACCATTGCTCCATATTCGGCTTCTGCACTAGATCGAGCTACCACACTCTGTTTCTTACTTTCTTCCTGGACACCAAATTACCTCCTATTAATACACAATATCTGGATGTAGAACGTCTTTTAGAAGGCGATCCTGCCCAATCAACGTATGTAGATCCAACATTTTGCTCACGACCTCGATCCTCAAAAAGTAGTCCTTTGCTTGGGCTGACATTTTATATCGCAGAATGCAGACAATTGCATCCCAATGGCTATCACAGGGAGAAACTGATTTACAACATACACAGTAAAAGAAATGGCAGGTCTGTCACTATTCGATAATTCAGCTTACCAACCAACCACCTATATCTTTCGGGATCACTGAGTGGCTCCCCCTTTTCAGGCAGGAGTGTAGCATTCAGATCCATAAGAGTGGTCAATGGGTCTACAATCGATCATTCCTGTCTCCTTAAGAATATCTAAGGCATACTTTTATTGTGAAACATCAATGCCTGATCTAGACTGAGCAACCTCTATACCTAGAAAATACTTCAGTCTGCCGAGGTCTTTAGTCTGGAAATGTTGAAAGGGATGTTGCTTTAAATTTGATATGATCCTAGGAAGCTCATGGACGATTATGAAGGCTAAAACCCGCGTTAGAGCTTTGGATGTGCATTTCCGTGCCACACCCTTGGAAGAGGAAGATAGGGCCTTTGGAGGCCATTGAAGAGCAAGCCACAAGGGTGTGGACGATTGCTTGGAAGAGACATGGAGATTAAGGCCCATTAATTAAAGCCACACAAAGTGGCTAGAAGTGCAAACATGGCTAGAAGTGTAATTTGTGGCTAGGAGTGCAAACTCGAGGCTAGGATTGCAATGCAAGTGAAGAAGGGCCCATGTGAGGTTATTTCCGCAAAGGCCACTTTTGGGTCTTTGTTGTAATAGGGCCTAGTAGTTAATTGCCAAATGTGGCTAGTAGTTAATAATTGTGGCTATGCATGTAAAGGCAAAACTATATAAGCTTTCTTTAGCCTATTTTCATTCCTTAGCTTGAGATTTATGATGAAACTTTTATGAGTGTGTTTTCTCGTTGTATGGAGCTAGTTTAGCTAGGATTAGCTAGTATTAGGATTAGTGGGTGAATTCCCTTAACTCTTACCTTGAATCTCTCTTGGATAATCTAGGATTAGATTTCCCTGTATGAGTTTAAGTCTTTTCTTCCTTGGAATGAATTCATCTTAGATTGTTGATTAATAGGTGTAGGTTTCCTTTCCTATGTTGATTAGTCACAATTGTAGTTGATTAATTCCCTTTTTTCTTCTAAATCTCATCTCCTTTTCTTCTATTCTCATCTCTAAATTTCTGTCTATCTTAATTTCCGCATTTGTTGTTTGATTCGGTGTTTATCCCAAGCCGAATCGTATCATTTAGTAATACCATCCTGATAATTGTCGGTGATAACGATATCGTCAACATAAACCACCATAGCTTGTTGCCATCCTGGATGAGTAAGTGCTTCACCTCTACACTTGGGGATGGAAATTGAGGACAAAGATGATGCAACAGCTTAATAGGGTGATGACAAGCGATGATAACATAAAAAGGTATAATGAGGGTTAGTATTACGAGTGGATCGTATACTTTTTCAAAGTGCAATTGATTGACTAGGAGGAGACAAGTCCGCAGTACGAGCATGGTCCGGCGCAGGACATGAATCATCTAGGCTTGATGCTGGATGTGGACAATGATAGGTCAGGGGTGGTAGCACTGTGGTTGGAGATGTAGAAGTAACTCTAGATTCCTCAAAAGTTGGTATAGGCAAGACCGCAGAGATATCATAATGATTAGAAGAAGGTGTAAAGTAAGGTCGAGACTCAAAAAAATGTGACATCGGAAGATCAAGTGAGTAGAAACGATACCCTTTTTGAACCTGAGCATAACCAAGAAAGACACATTTGAGAGCGCCGGGGGCTAATTTATCTTTTCCAGGGGCTAAGTTATGGACAAAACATGCGCTCCCAAGGACATGAGGGGGAAGAGAGTATAGAGTTGAGTGGGGAAACAATACTGAATAAGGAATTTGATTCTGAATCGAAGATGAGGGTATCAGATTAATTAAATAGCAAGACGTGCGAATTGCATTGCCTCAAAGACGCAACAGAACATGGGATTGAATGAGAAGACTGCGAGCAGTCTCAATAAGATACCTATGCTTTCTCTCTGCTATCCCATTCTCCTGGTGTACGGACAAGTTGTCTGATGAATAATATCTTGGTGAGTCATAAATTGCTGAAACTGGAAGGATACATATTCTAAGGCATTATCACTACGAAATATACGAATGGAAACATCAAATTGATTTTGTATTTCAACATAAAAACTCTTGAATATAGAAAACAACTCAGAACGATCTTTCATTAAGAAAATCTAAGTACATCTTGAATAATCATCAACAAAACTAACAAAATAATGAAATCCTTAGGTTGAACCGACTCTACTAGGACCCCAAATTTCAGAATGAATTAATGAAAAAACAGATTCTGCACGACTCTCAGCAGTACATGGAAAGGTAGTGCGGGTGTGCTTCTCAAGTTGACATGACTCAAAATTTGATGTAGACATTCTATACAAACTAGGCACCATCTTCTGTAGCTTGAATAAACTTGGATGTCCGAAACATCTATGAATTAATTCTGGAGGATCTGTAACTGCACATGCTGTGGAGGAACTAGGAGAGGAAAGGTAGTAGAGGCCTTGTGATTCATGCCCGGTGTTTCTCCCAAATGCACACGCAAGCATACGTGGTCGTACAAGTAATATAGTGATTTTAGAAATCGGATGTCGAACCCATAGAGACTTATGATTAACTATTTGTTTAATTAACCGATCCTAATTATCTATAGAAGCGATGAAATTCGCAAGTCGTGTTTCTAAACTAATTAAAATAAACAGAAAACTAATAGTGAACTTCAACCTAGAAAGAGCAGATTTTTATGTATTCAATGCGATGAATGTTCCAGGGTTGCTGTGGGTTCACCAATCCTATTGAGGTCTTGAACTATTTCTCTTCAATTTAAATTATTGACGATTGCTAATTAACCAGATTATTAACTCTCGTAGCATTTTCCCGAACTACTACTCGCCTATTCAAAACAGTTCGCCGCCTATATTTTTATGGAATTGACCTGTTAAGAACACAATTCGTTTACGGTATTTAATTGAACGCGTCGCCTAGATATAATCCTATCCTAGCCACAAATCCTAGTCATAGTCTAGTGAAAATCAGATCACGCTCTCTTTACTTCTCTAATCTAACAACAACTTTTCCAAGCTTGTCTATTAGATAGTCGATAGAACTTAACTGTTGGCCAAACAATCAAGCAATGATGCTCCGAATTAAAGAACCAATCAAAATCAACAACTCGTATTAAGATAAGAAATAATCATCAAACGTCAATATTCATGGTTTACCACAACCCTAGAACGAGAAGTTTAGCTCCATATAGACATGGAGGAAATATAATAAATCATCCAAAAGAAAATATAAAATGAGTAGTAAGGAGAAGAAAAGGTAAAACAAGTAATCTCCGGCCTCCACGACGGCTCCTAGCTCTCTCTAGGTCCAAAGTTCTCCACCCTCTCAAAAACGACTTTATAATGTTATTATACCGTGTACAAATGGGCCCGGACCATAAACAGAAAAATTGGCTGAAAAATAAGCTTGGCGCCGGGCGGTGGCGCAGGGCGGTGGTGCAGGGCGCTAGGCCAAAATTCCAGAAGCTCAAATTCTCGGCCCTCCAACTCTGAACTTGTTTCCGAATGAATTTCTTGGACTTCTACTCAGACTTCAAAGTCGCAAAGTATCTATTTTAGCTCCAAATGCATTTATTGGCTCGGGAACACGTCACTTAGACTCTTTTTGATTCTTCTTCTCCGAAACGGAGCACTTTCAACTTACAGTACCTAGATTCCACAATAACAAACAGATTAGTTCCATAGCGCAAAATCAATATTGGTTAGGTGGTATCATTAAGGATTCGACCTCCTTCAGCCTTCAGGCTGGGTTAAGATTAACACTGATGGTAGTCACAATAATGAAGATAGCATTGGGGCAGGTGGTATCATTAGGGATGAGTCCGGGCAGATCATTATGGCTTTTGCTAAGTTTCTTGGCAAAGGTAGTAGCAAACAAGCAGAAGCAAAAGCGGCTAAGTTAGGTGTACCATGGTACATTTTCTACGGCTTTCAGAATATTATATTGGAATGCGACTCGCTTATCATCACAAATATGCTGAATAAAAAGTCTAACACTGCCTGGCAATTGGTTGACACCATCAATGATGCCATCCATCTTCTTTCCCACGCCAACCATTTTATTCAACATTGCTATAGAGAAGCTGATCAAGTTGCGGATGTGTTAGCTAAATGGAGTATTGAGGAACAAACTGAAAATTTCTATGAAGTTAAAGATCTCCTTAAACATGCGTCTGGAACTTACATTCTTGACAAGGCAAGCTTGGCTGCTATAGGCACAAACAGAAGAAACATATATATGTATAGTTGATTCTGATTTTTGAAAGCTCATTTTTTGCTTAGAGAGTATACCTCTCACTGTACATTCCTTTTACTTAGCTATTAGGACAATTGTATAGCTTAATGTAGTGGATAGTTATATCCACTGCTATTTTACCTCTTTTGGTTGTGAAATAAAGGAAGGCGCCACCTAACGGCGTAAATTAAATATAAAAAATATATTAGTTAGGTGTATTTAATGCATTTAGCTCTAAAACAAGATATAAATATGGGTAAAGTATGGCGGAAAGACGTATAAGTACACCTAACATCACCCTGTGCCGATCGTCTGTCCCATACTATGGTCCTGCATAACAAAAGAATCATCAAGAAATATTATGGCATAATTTACAGCACGAGTCAAACGACTGACAGATGCAAGATTAAAAGAATAACCAGAGACAAAATAAAATTTAGAGTAATAGAGGATAAGGGATTCGCCAACTCCTTTTGCTTTTGTTTGGATTTGTCATGACCCAAATTACAAATGTCGTGATGGGACCTACCCCACTCGGTAGGCGAACCAACAACATCCGATCAAACCAACTCATTAAGTTAATTAAGCGGAAAGTAAAGTGATAACACGAAATATCTAAAGTCAAGTCTTTTACTTTTAAAGTGCGAAAATAACAAAATACCACTGAAGACTGGTGTCATGTGTACAAGAGCCATCTAAGAATACTAGTACAAGTCTGAAGTAGTCAAATACACTGTCTGGAAAAATAAGGAAAGACAGAAATGCATAAATGATAGGAGAATGACGCTGCGGATTAGCCAGGCAGCTCATCCAACCATTTTCTCCGACCTTCTCTCTCCTCAAATTTCATCCAGACCCTCCGCCAACCTCCCTCGATCTCTGTCTTCCGCAAAGTACACCTTTCCTGAACTCTACCACTTCTGAAAACATATTACCTACACTCCGAAACAACCCAGAAATTCCGACCACCACCCAGAAAATTCTGACCCAGAAAATTCCGACCACCTTCTATCTTCTCCGGTGACCCTGTTTTCCAGAGAGTCTCCGGCAACATCCTCCTAAGGGCCTACTAGCCTTTGGGATCTCCTTTTCTGGTGAACTTCTTTCACCTGAACAGTCCCTTTCCTTTCCTTTTTCTTCCTTTCTTCCTCTTCTCTGATTTTCATGGAGAACAGAATTTATTTCAGACTAGGGGGGGAAGTCATATGACCTTACTAAGACCAAATCTTCTTCTAAAATTTGGTATGACTGAGTGGAGAGTGCTAGACTCTACATGAGAAGGATGAAGCAGAGTAGAGGGGCGCTTGTGTGGCTGTGCAGAAGGCTTAAAGAAGCATCTGATATTAAAGGCAAAACCTTTAAATCCTGTAATTGCGGAGACCTGTCTACCTCTATTTATTGCTCCTTAAAATTCAATAAATATGGTTGATTTGTGTCGGTTATTACAGTTAATGGTGATGCGAGATCTGTGATCACCCTTCCGGTTATTCATAAAAGGAAGACAAATTATGGATGCAACACTCATAGCTAGTGAATGTGTGGACTCCAGGCTCAGAGGTGAACATCCAGGGATCATGTGCAAGCTAGATATAGAGAAAGCTTATGACCGTGTCAATTGGGATTTCCTTCTCAATATTCTCAAACAAATGGGTTTTGGTGAGAGGTGGTTGAAGTGGATTGGTTTTTGCATTAAAACTGTCAGGTTCTCAATTCTGGTTAATGGAGAACCTGCTGGTTTTTTCCCTCAGAAAGAGGACTCAAACAGGGAGATCCTCTTTCTCCTTTTCTCTTCATATTAGCTATGGAAGGCTTTAACAGTATGATGAGGGTGGCTATTCAGAATAGTTGGTTAAGAGGTTTCAGGATAGGCAATCAAGCAGGTGAGGAGATACAGATTTGTCACTTGCTTTATGCAGATGACTGTGTTATTTTCTGTGAAGCTATGGCAGAACAACTTAGCTTTATCAGAATGGTTTTGGTGATCTTTGAGGCTGTTTCTGGTTTAGCTGTTAACTGGAGGAAGAGCAGCATTTTCCCTGTTAAAGAAGTCCCACAAATACAAAGTCTGGCCAACATTCTGGGATGTAAAATTGAGAGTTTTCCAACTTATCTGGGCATGCCTCTTGGCAACAAACATAAGAAGCTGGAAATTTGGGATGAGAAACTTGCTAACTGGAAAGCACAGTATCTATCTCTTGGAGGAAGGGTCACTCTAATTAACTCAGTTTTTGATTCATTGCCAACTTAATGTCATGTCTTTATTCCCCATTCCTTCTAAGGTGGAAGAAAGAATGGATAAATTGAGGAGAGATTTTCTATGGTTGGGCAACAAAGAGAACAAAGGTATGCATTTGGTGAAATGGGAAACTACCCAGCTAAGAAGACATTCTGGTGGACTTGGCATTAGAAATTTGGGGTTACAGAATGAATGCTTGTTGACAAAGTGGCTTTGGAGGTTTGTTTATGAGGATCATGCACTTTGGAAGGAAGTAATTATCAACAAATATGGGCAGAGTGTTCATTGGTGTTCTAAGATAGTGTCTAGCACCTAGGTGTCTCAGTATGGAGGACAATGAGAAACCTTTGGACTAAACTGGCCAGAAGTGTTCTCTACAGGGTGGGGAATGGTACCAAGATCCTTTTTTGGAAAGAGAACTGGATTGGACTTGAGCCTTTGATGAACTCATTTCCAGATTTGTTCTCTTTTTGCAGCAATTCAGAAGCATCAGTAGCTGACACTTGGTCCCCTCAATGTTGGAATCTTACATTCAGAAGAAACTTGAATGACTGGGAAGTGGGTAGAGTTGCTGAGTTACTACAAGTGCTGAGTGGATTTAAAGGCATTTCTACAGAACCAGACACAATAAGATGGAAGTATGATAGCGATGGAACAACCAGGGGGTATATCAGGTCCATGGAAACAGATTTGAAAGTATAAAGTCGCAGCTAAGGTTAAGTGTTTCACTTGGTTGGTGGCTAGAAGAGCATGTCTGACTCATGAAAAATTAAAAAGAAGAGGATTCCAGATTGCTTCTAGATGTTTCCTTTGCAAGGAGACTAAGGAAACCAACAACCACCTGTTTCTCCATTGCAAAGTTACAACACAGCTATTGTCACTATTCCTTTACATATCTCAAACTAAGTGGATAATCCCAGAACACACTGCAGACCTACACAGTTGCAAGATAAGGAGAGGAGGAAGCAAAAGCCAAAAGAAATGGTTGAAGATAGTACCACCTTGCATATGGTGGTCAATTTGGAGAGAAAGAGACAACAAATGTTTTGAGGATACTTGTAGTTCAATCCAGAAAATCACAGAGAATTGTATCAATATTTTTTACTTTTGGTGTAAAGAGGAAGGTTTAGAAGAAGCTGAACAGTTGTTAGATTTTTTAGGTTCTCTATAGTTATTTTAGTTTTCTCTTGTTATTTTGGGCCGACATTTTTGGAGGTCTCTAGCATGTCCTTAATGTTGAGGAATACAACATTACCGCCGTTCTCAAAAAAACAAATCTCCTGAATGTCAGCCTCGAACTCAAACAACCCCGCGTGCCCTACTCGTACTAGGGTCTGAGTCTGCTCCAAAAATAGTGCAGCAAGTGTAGTATGAGTATGGGAAACACGTTTACTTAGTAAATCTCATAAACCAACAACGCTGAAGTAGTGATGCGTTTTATTAGGAAAAGTCTTATTTTAACGTTAGCAGGTTTACCTTAACTTAGAACCGTTCAATTGACAGAGTAGAGAGTAAGTCCAGAACCAAGTAGAACTAGATAATCAGTTAATCATTAATCAGATAATAAGATGAGGAAAATACAATGCAATATGCAACCTGTATACACACGTACTTTCGCGGGGTGTCCGGGAGTAGTGACCCATGGGGGACTCGCGAGATATACTGACCAGAACTATTTCCCCTCGGACATACACAATCAGGCGGGACCATTTCCACTCGGTGTACACAATCTGCCGGAACCTTTTCCCCTCGGCATGGTAACATCACTCTAACCTGAATCTAATCCATGAAGATCACATCGAGCCATAACCTCGTGAACCATTTCCATGAATGAATATGGATGATGACATAAAGTATGAATATCAAGCGCAAATCAATTATAACCATATACCATTCAGAATTAAACAAAACCGCTCGATTATCACAAGTATACAAGATTTAATAGAGTGATGTATGTGCATATACAGTCAAATCAAGACAATTATTTATCAACTAATGCCCACATGCTTTGACATTCTTGGTTTACAATCATCACTAACGTATCTCAACACATTACCGATAACATGGCCCAAAACCCGTAACAGTATCCGTCACACCACGGATACGAGACCCCCTCTTTCGCCCTTAACCCTTATTATTATTTAGTTATCAGAAACATCCCCAAACAGAGTCTAGAAAAGTGTTAACTTACCTAGAAGCCGAGCAAACAAATCATGAAATCGCCTTCCCATTTTTGGAGTGCCTCGGAACGCTCCCAATCTATCAAATGTGCAATGTACATGAGTATACAAATCCGTAGACACCTATTTTGATATTGTAATAATTCGGTCCCAAAAGTCAAACATGAGCTCAAAGGTCAAAACTGAAAATTTAATGTAAAATCAATTTACCCATTACCCATAGGTCCTAAATTCAGAAAATTAGCCAATTCTAACCATGAATCGACACTCAAATCCCAAAAATATCATTTCTTAACTTGAGGACTCAAACCCCCTAATTTCCCACCAAATCCATGGATTAAAACGCTAAATAATGGAAGTAATAAAAAGGAATCATCAAAAGAGGGATTAGATTCTTACTCGCGAGCCAAATCGCGAAGTTTGCCTTTGAAATCACCTCAAACCGGGCTCTAGAACTCAAAATATAAAATTCTGAAATGTTTCTCGAATTTGGGAATAAAAACACTGCCCGAGGCCCCCTTCACTATTGCGAAGGCCAAACCCGACCCGACTCAGGCCCCCTTCTACGCGATCGCGATGCCCCCACACATATCTCTCCGTGATCGCGACATCCCCCACGTGATCGTAAAGAGAAAATTTTACATGCAGCAGCCAAAAGTCAACTATAGTTCAATCTCCATTATAGCACCTGAAACTCATCCGGAACCTCCCGGACACAAACCAAATATACAAATTGCTCACAAATCATGCTACGAACCTGCTGGAACGCTCAAAACACCGATCTGGAGTCGTCTTGACCTGATGTTGATCCTGGTCAACTCAATTCCTTAACTGTATTCTCAATCAAGTACCCAAAACTCTCCCGAGCCCTTCGGGCTTCGTCCAGACCACCCAACGAAGTCATAATTCACGTTCTGGACCTAATGAAACTGTCAAACCTCAGGTGTTGACTTTGGTCAAACCTCTTCCTTATTTTAGCTTAAGAACTTTAAATTTTAGATTTTCTTCTATGATACTCATCTGATTGCCTCAGGAATCGCACCACCCATCGCCGCAAGTCAAAAGCACCATTTTAAAACTACAGGGAGGGTCATTTAGAGAATAGTTCATCAACTGTAGGGATCATGAGACTGTCCAAAATCTGATCACGCACCGAATTAAGGTCATTAGGAAATTCAGCAAGTGTGAGGACTAGAAACATCGTCTATCGTTGCTCTTGTTTTTCAACCATCGCAGTGACTGACATCGACCTCTCAAATTCCTCCATGACTGCCTGTACCTATCTCGTGTAAGTAGATATCCAATTCCCGTTTTATTTAGGTTTTCATCCGAGATATCATATCAGAAAAACAAGATATGTCATTAGTATATAAAACGCGAGCCTTTTCCCAAACTGGATGACATGTCTGGAATGGACCAAACAATAGATCGCCACAGGAGACTCAATTGAGCATCAACCTTCTCCCATTGTGCTTTGGTCTTTTCATCAATCTCACTAGCCTTTTCCGTTCTTGAACACCTTGACCCTTGCCCCACGATTCAACCAAGGAAGCCCAAGGTAAATAGTTTGGACTTCCCATTGACAATATGGATGTAATCATAGGGCATGAATTTCTGATTCCCCTATTTTTGGAATTAAAGACATGAAATCCGAGAGACATGGCTGGATAGAAGAAAGTTCTATCCAAGTGTTAGCAAAAAATCTAACCAGAGGGTATGTATAAGAAAATACAATCAGATTTTCTTGATAAACCTCCTTGGAAACTAATCTAGTACACTGCAGACTCCAAGCAAACCCCTGAGGGTAAGAAGAAATTAGAGAAGTTTTTCGGAAAAATAAAGAAACTACTGAAATCAAACTGCTTGTCGGAAAACAGTGTTCTGATGGCCGGAATGAGAAGATATGCGGATGGTACCCTCGGACTTAGCTGGAGAACCTCACAGGAATTTTTTTTTTTGGTTGAAAGTTGGCTGGAATACCTCGCACGCGCCGGTGCCTGAACTCACGCTCTCGCCAAAACCCTAGTTTTTACCGGCGCGTGAAGCATTTGCTACCGAAAAACTGGACTGGGGCTTGATCGCGGGGTCTTGCCAAATCTGATGGTTTTGTTGGTTTTGACGCAACACTTATGGAAAGAGGGATGATGCAAGACAACTGGTACAAACGGTCATGTTCTACGTAGATCGTCGGATACACCGATCCATGCTGAAATCAGGATGATTGAAGGTGTTAAAAGGGAGGATGATTAAAGGTATTAAAAGGGGAGACAAGATAGCTCCAAAATAACATAGAAGTTACGAAAGACCTACAACAAAAGAAAGCTGACTCGAAGAACCTACAATCTCTTAAAATCCATACAAATTTTTAGCGAAAAGTTGAACACAATGGAAGGAAAAGATTCAAATAGCCAATAGCAACTAACCGGGATTAAAGCTTAGTCATGCTGGTAAGCTTACATTAAGTCCAACTTCTGCTGAGAGTTCTTTTTTTTTTTTTTTTTTTTTTTTTCTTGTTACATATTTGTATGCCATTAGAAAATATGGAGAATCTTTGGCGAGATCAGGAGCAATATGGAGAATGAGGATTCATATAGCCGACACCAACTAGCTTTGGTTCGAAGGCTAGTAGTTGTTGCTGTGAACTACCTGTCTGCCTTACTGGGCAATGACTTTGTCGTTTTGATGCCTGGGTGTCAATACTAGTGTTGTAGTTCTGGAGTTGTATTTGTCAATGCTTAAAAGCTGTAGTAGTCCAATTGTGTTTGAGTGCGAAACCAAGGATTACTGCTTACTTTCTCTCTATTACTTTCTTTGCAGGAAAAATCCGAAGTTGGTACTGGTTCTCGGAGTATGCATTGATGGTCTACAACATGTCTAGAAATAGATACTGTGAAAGAATTGGCAGACAACATAAAAGCAATAACGGTAATGCATCACAAAATTTACTTTGTGAGGAAAAAACTTTGGTAGTAGTCACATCTGTTTTAGCTGTCGTTCTCCACTCTTTTATTTCTCATCCAAGGGCATCTTACAGGACGTGTTTCCATCTTCACTATTTATCTTTTACAGATTAATTTAGATATTTGTGCATTGATATGCTTTTTATTTTATTTTAGTGTTCCACCTTTTGTTTTTGTTTTGCTTTTTGCATATGGTATCAGTTATATACGTAGTTGATCTGCAAAGGGCTGTTTATTATCAGAAGTGTCACGATCCTGATTGCAGAGGTAAATGATAGTCTTGTTTCATTCATCAGTTGAACCGCTTGGCTAAAAAAAATGATGACGTGTAGCCTTTATTGATTTTAAAAGGCTATCGATCTCCCTTGCGACCTGTCCCTGATAATGTTATACCTCATTCATCCATTCCCTTCAATCTGCCTGGACATAATTTGGACGAGGACCAGCCAACTGTAACCGGTGACAAAAGCATTTTCAGCAGCTGCAAGAAAGAATGGTGGCTTGAAGCCATAAGAGTTGCAGACAACATTGAGAACGTACAAAAAGCATTGGATCTTACTGAGGTTTTTTATCTTCACCTTCCAACTTGTTGAGTCTTTTTTAAAAAAAAAAATGTACTTAGATAAAGTATTCTTTTTTTTCTTTTCTTGGAACAATAGCTATCCCACACAGGTGAAATTTCATCATGGTTAGGATGTCTCATGTATCTCAGATCTCGGGGAAAATTGATATGATAGGATTTAAATAGCAGAACCTAAACTTTAGCTGATACTGAAGCTCAGTAGCTGAACACTGCAAAGGGTGAGGGATTTTCTCCCGTTCTGTTTAAGTTCCCTTGTTTTTGTGTTTTGTTTGTGTAAATAGCCAATAGTGCAGTTTAGTCGCCTGCGGATCGTTAGTTGTTTGCTTGTGTTAGAACGGAACTAAGATTTTTGCAAGTTAAGTTGCTAGTGGTCAATAAGGATGCAACTGTTGAGTTGATTGGCTGGTTAAAAAATGGTTCACTAGTGGGAATAAAACTGATGTACATTGTTACCGAACCAAGAATTATCTCTCCTTGCGTCTTTTCCTCTGACTACCTTGTTTGTTATTGTTAAGACTACCTTGTTTGTTATTGTTACTGGGCAGGACGGAACATGTGAAGAAGATGAGTGGTGGATGGCTGTTGAAAGGACTGCATACCAGACAGAGCTATCCTACTCTGGAAAAGCTTAGCCATTTCAGCTCTTTCAAATTGTTCGATCCTTACTTGTAAGCATGGAGGTTTCGAGGTCCAGCTAGTTGGCGTTAGTGGTTCCCCAACCACATCACAAATTGTGTTCCTGTTAATTGATGATTTCTCAATTTTGTCTACTTATCCTGCTAAAAGCAGTGCATGCTGGAAAGCTACATATGTTGCTACATTCCAACATTGTATTGCTCAACGAGGTTTGAATATTAGGACTTTTTTTAATCAATAAAGCTTTTCAAGTTACAGCCTGAAACAAAAATCAAGAAATATCACGACCTCCTTTATTAATTTGATTGATGTGCCTGACCTGTTTGACCAAGTTTCTAAAAACTGTTTATTTTGGAAAATATTTTTGTCAAAATAGCTTTTCATAAAAGTACTTTGGGAGAGAAGTTGTTTGTGTTTGGCTAGTTTATTTGAGAAGTACTTTTTAAACAAATTGTGTTCGGCCAATCTTTGCTTTTGAATGTCAAATTACTAAAACAAAACAATATTAAGGTTTAATTTGCAATTAATATTATTTAAATACAGATAGAATTTAAATATTTTTTTTGTGAGACTTTATTTAAGTTTTTTCTTTAGTAAAAGCAGCGGGGTCCTTGATGAACAATCAAAGTTTGGTTACATGAATACTTGATATTCGTAAAGCCAAGATTTGATTTATCATCTTCATTTTTTCAAGAATTTCATTGTCATTTCAATAAATCTCTCCATAAAGTAAACTATGTAATACTTCTTGAGTTTTAAAACTAGAATTAGCTTGGAATCATAAACCAAACACCCCACGCTGTGAATATTACAAGTATCTTTCTATAATGCATACATAAATGGAAACCCAAAAACATAATCAAACACAATTGAGATATATGACTCGATACTTTTAAACTTCAATTTATTGAAATGTGCTTTTGGTCCCTTTTTGTAGGAAATATGCTATATCTATATTATTTTTATAAGTATATTACCTTTAATAATGGAGTAACAGTACTGACGTAACATAATACATATGCAAATAAATAGTGGAACGATTAATAATATTTAAAATTAGTGAATATTCACAAGAAAACAGATCAAATATACATATTCTTATTAATTAAAGGTTAAATGTGCTTAGTTAAATATCACAAGGACTAAAGTTAAAATTTACCATAATTGAGGGACCAAAAATGTTGTTATTCCTTTATTGTCTATTGTTTGAAAGCAAGGAAGAAGAAGAGAAAGCGAAAGAAAGTGTATTTTCTTTTCTTTGTTTAGTTAATTTGACTTGTAGAATAAGTAGATTTTAGGGGGAACGTGCATTACTTTCTTTTTATCCGCACTGTCAATATTTCCTTTGTATACCTTTAACATATTCTGGACTTCTTTTTTAATTCTCTTAAATTGAATCATATGGGGAAGCCATAAAAGTGTCTTTATATGAGAAAATAATTAGTTATTCCTAAGTTGGTCCTACAGATTTCTGAATTTTTCCTAATTAAATGAACCTAAACAGTACTTGTGTCACGTAGCATAATCATTACAATTCAAATTGTTAATTGTTTTTTAGTTTCTCATCCAATCTAGAGTTTGTATTGGGAGTCGACTAAATTAGGATATGCGATAGGAAGTTCCACAGTAGGGGTAAAGCAAAGGTGACTCCATATCCTGCAAGGCCCAAACCCGACATCTCTAATTAAAAAATGGAAGCGTAAAACAATTAAGTGTTACCATTCACTCAAGTTCGTAAAGTTTACACAACTATAAGTCACCATTCACCGAGACATGCATTACATTTATGAAAAAATTCATTATGCTTGTTGCAACAGAAATCACAGTCATAAAAGTTCATCAACCCTTAAATAAGTATCTAATAAATATAGATTTTATAAGTTATACTCAGGATTTCAAAATGATATAACGACCTTTATATATAAATAAATATATGATTCTTTCAAATAAAATACATCATATCATCTGTCAATTTGAAAGGGAATTTACACATAATTTTATGCATGAAACCATAATATTATATGTCAGCTAATGTTACTCAATTTAGCAATGAAATAACAAAAATAATTAAAAGATTAACTAATATGTCATTCCTACATAAAGAAACATACATTTCAAGATTAGTTATCACAAAGTAATTAAGTCATTTACCTAACAATTTATAAAATTAGATTTCACAAAAATTGTATGTACGTATGTGTGTGTGTATAAAAGTAAAGTTAACAAAACAGAAATCAGTTTTGATTGTCACTTTCTTCTTAAATTACCGTTCTAAACTTACTTTTTCTTTTAAAGAAAAACCATCCTTTGAGAAGATTTTCATCGCCATATGCATCACTGGTTTGTTTCATGTTTTCTCTATGGTTTAACATTGATGGGCAGTTCCATTTATCTTCTGAAATTGGAATCAATGTTAGTCTAAATCTTGAGTCTCTTTTGTTTAATATTTTTGTAATAGTATTCCACCTATTACCCCTTACCTCGACCTCTATCCCAAACGTAGAGGTAAGGTCTGCGTACGTCTTATCCTCCCCAAACCCCACTTGTGGGATTGCACTGGGTATGTTGTTGTTGTAGTATTCCACCTATAACTTTTGGACTTCCCTTTGAGACTATTGTAAATATATATGTCACTTCTGCACATTGAGATCTAGAGTAATAAAGTGCAAATATTCATGAAGCGTGAAGCCTACCAAAACTATCTTGGATATGGAGGATGATCAATTTTTTATTTTTTTATTTTCCGTAAAGATAAACATTATATTACTTGGGCAATTATGGTGACAAGGCCCAAAGATAGTTTTTTAGGAATCTAGACCCTAAGTTATTAGGTGGTAGGTCCCTTTCTAGCATTATTGCTAATTAAGTGGAGATAAGTTAGCTGAGCGTTAAAACAAGCCCCCAAGTTTAAGAAAATACATTTTCGTTCAACGATTTAAAATAAATAAATAAATAAATAATAATAATAATAATAATAATAATAATAATAATAACTATTCCATGCTTTCAATCCAACCCCCAAGTTTTTATAAAATACACTTTTGTCTGAATACAATTATTAATAATTTCTCGAAAATAGCAAATTTTCAACTGCCCCAACTACTTCTTCTTCAGGACTGCTGCCATTAATTCCCTTCCCCTAGCTCTTTCCTGATCGCAAAATTGCTCAAATTCAGCCCTACCCTTTAGTCTTGCTCGGATTCATCACCCTCAGCTCCCTCTATTCGTCCTGCTTGGATACCTCGATTTTTATTCCGGTAATTTTCATTCAAATTATCGAAATTGGTCACCAATTTATGAGTTCAATTTCTTGTGCAGTAACCGCAATAGCTATAGTCGTCTATACTTGCAGGTAAGCAGTAAAATCCGTTGTTGCTATGCATTTGTGAGAATTTGATTTTGTGGTTTTGTAGATCTCTACAACTTTTTTTAATAACAATTAATTTTTTTCTAGTTATTTCCTGCTAAATCAACCTTACTGTACAAGATTTATTTGATTGACATTATTTGTAACAACTCGTTTAGTCATTTTGAGCTGTTTACCTTATCTCCAAAATTCCTTTCCCATAGTTTCATTCGGTATTTATGACTTGTGGGGATGGATGTGATGTTCCCGAGTTCATTCGGTATTTATGACTTGTGGGGATGGATGTGATGTTCCCGAGGCAATTGGGCGGATTTTGAATTGGTTTTAGTGAAATTGAAGTTTTCTAAGTTAAGAAAATGAAGATGTTTGACCAAAGTCAACATTAGGAGTAAATGCGTCATTTTTGAAGTTTTGTTGATGCCATCAGGTCCGGAACATGATTTTTGATTTAGTCGAGCCTTTGGTTCGGGTCCCGAGGCGTTCGAGTTTTTTTGGGTCTTTGGTTGGAAATATGGGTTTTTGATGGTTTGGAGTTGACCTTGGTCAACCCCGGGTCAATATGACCTCTTTTGGGTAATCCGAGTGTGCGAGTGAGTTCGTAGCATATTTTATGACTGAAATGCATTTTTGGTTTGTGTATGGGGGATTCTGAATGAGTTTCGGGTGTTGGATTGGGATTTCGGGAAAACCAGAAAAAACTAGTTCAACTGATTCTAGTTTCCTTCATCACGATCGCGATGAGGGTCACACGATTGCGATGAAGGGGAAGGGAGCGAGTTTCGATCGCGGTGGGCTAGGTCGCGATCGTGTAGCATAAATCTGGGCCGAGTCGGGTTAGGTGTATCATGATCGTGATGAGTAAATCATGCCTGGACATATTCTTATAACCCCATTTCGAATTTCAACTTCATAAACCCATTTTAGAAGCTATAGAGCTCGAATTAGAGAGATTTCAAGGAATATTTTCAAGGTTCTTCATTGGGGTTAGTTTTTAACCTTAATCTAAGTGATTATTAATGATTCCATCCATTAATTTATGGTTCTTTCCATGATTTTTAAGTAGTAAATTAAGGGTTTCCATGGAAATGGGTTTGTATTGAGATTTATGAAATTAAGGATTCATTTATGGTTAGAACTTCATGATTTTTGGGGATATGACTAATTAGACTACGGGTAAGGTGAATTTAATCAAAATTCTAGTTTTTCCCTTGAGGGCTCGGGGTTATCTTTTTGGGTTCCAGACTAAAGTATAGCAATATGAGTGTCATTGGAATTGTTTAACCTCTTAGAGTACTAATTTGACTATATTGAACCCGATTTATAATGAAATTATGGTTTTGATCTTTGGTTTGGGACGGGGTTTTGGTTGACTTTTAGACCTGAATTCTTTATATGGCAACATAGGTATCGATAGACTCGTATTCTTATGTAGATATCGCATTTGAAAAAATTGAGCTCGTTCAGAAGCTTAGAGGAAGGGAAAGACCGCGGACTGACTCTTCGGCTTCGGATTCAGGCAAGTTGAGACTTACTAGACCCTTTATCTAGTGTTATGTGTTGGTAGTGTAATTAAGGGGCGTAATGGGGAACTGGGGGTCCCCTACTTGTGCGGTGACGAACACTTGTGTGGGTATTCGTGTACTTGTATGGGTGACTATGAAAAAAATATGCGAAGTGACAGAGATTATATGTTTAGCCTTGGGGCATGAAGATGGTGGATAAATCCATTAGGTTGGTATAGTTGTTGCTTACTTGGGACATGATAGCCATAGTAGATTGAATACGGTTACGAACAATGATTTCCTAATTAGATTGCATGAATACATGTTAGAATTGACTTGGAAGGGGTTGGAATGGCTTATCTTAATTTCTTGGATTGATGGGAGAAGAGGAACTTCGTTCTAGGGCTTGAAGGAATGAAAAATAGAATTAGCTGACTGAACTGGTGTATTTATACTTAACTGCATCGGGAGAAATACGGTCCGTATTTTGAGATACGGTTCGTATTTATGGACTGTATTTTATCATGGCATAAAACAGAATGTCTAGACTGAATTTTTCACAAAATACGGTCACAAAATACGGATTGTATTTACATGCCGTATTTCATTTGATAGTTTTGTAACTTTTGAGTAAAATGGCCATAACTTTTTGTACAGATGTACGTTTGACCTCCATATTATACCGTTGGAAAGACATGTCAAAGAGATACAACTTTCATCAAGGAAGTTTTCCCAAATTCCCAATTAATAAAGGGGTTATATTCGCTTGAAGTAATACCTTCTGCAAACTCACTTGAAAACATACTCCGTAGAGTGGCTTCCAACTTTGCTTTGTCCAAACACTCTTCTTATGACTTGATTAGTTTTCAAAACACTTCCTATACTCCTCATAGTAGTTCCATTATACCCCCGTCTTACGAGTCGAACTCTAGCCCGAATGCACGAGGTGTTACACAAGGTAAGTTTAATATCTTGTTGGTTGTACTCAAGGTTAATTTCATATTGGTAAAGTTGTTTGGATGAAAAACTACAAGCTAGTACTTGAAATGATATGAGATGTTGTTGTCTTATGGTTGGACTATTTTGAGGCTATATTTGTTATGTCCCGTGTTTTCGCATGTTTGGAAATCATGGAAATAATTAAGACTTGTATGTTATAAGGAGATAAATTGATTTTAGTCATTATGCTTATGTCGTTTATGAAATTATTGGTGTAAAGACATCGGGGAAGGCCGAGGGCAAATTTGGAATTTTGGAAATTAGTTTCGGAAATTTCAAACCGAGTGTTCAACGAATTGGGCCAAGAAAAAAATTGGAAGAAAAATTGGGCCCAAGATCTAGGGGTGGCCGGCCAAAGGCTTGGCCCAAGCCCCATTTTAAGTGGTCATGTGATTATCACATGACCCTTGATCAAGATATATATCCATGTGGTCTTTAGAATTTTCAAGAAACATAGCATAAAACAAAAAAATTAGAAAGCACCTCAAGGACCTCTCGGCCGAACCCCATAGGAAAAAAAAAAAAAAACAATAATTTTCCTAGCCTTGTGTTGATTCTAAAAATCTTGTTCTTCTCATATTTGTAGTAAGTTCAAGACGCTCTCTAACGTGATACAATTAGTTCGGTGAAAGAGCGACGTTTGCGGCGAATTGGAATTTCAAGAAAAGGTAAAGATTTTGCCATTTTTGTGTTATGGAATTTGTATGAATATTAAAGGGATTGAGAATAGACGAGAATTCCGTAGTTTTGGAGTGTGTGTGCGCAACCGTGTGTGTGTGTGTGTGTGATGAGGTGGCCGTGAGCCATGGTTGTGGTGAAGGAGGTGAATTATGTTTTATTTAGCTTGCTAATCGCATCGTTGTGTCATTTATAACTCAAATGAATGTTTAATGAGTTGAATTGGCATTAAAGTTGGTTGTATGGCGATATGGGAAATTATGTGAATTTTTCATAATTTTTATATAATTGTAGAAATGAAATTCTAAATGTGAATTGTAGTCGTTGTTAATGAATTTGGATGAAAATAATGCGAGTTGGTGGTTTGTCGCCTTTGTTGAAGCTTTGGATAGAATATGGAATTCGACGGCATACTTGAATTCATGTGCATCGTTCGGAATATTATTGGGATGTATTTGAATAACTTCGAATAAGTAAATGAATATGGTAATGTTGATATTTGTTCGATATTGTGAAGTTCGGACGGAAGTTGTTAGATTATGTAGAAAGAAAGAATGTTGACGTTAGAGTGAATTTGTTATAACTTGTGATGTTTGAGATATTGTGAGTTGTTGTTGTTGTTGTATAGGAGCCGAGCTAAGTCTCGGGGTGGCATATATATAGGGGAGGTGCTGCCGAAATTCCGATAGACAAAAACAAAGTTAAATGAACTCTTAAGCCTTAAGATTCCTAATTGGTAACTTTGACCATTTGCAGATTTTGAGCGAAACGGGACTTGAGTTTTGGGCGAGCATAAGACGTATCTAAGGTATGTAAAGCTCCCCACTCCTTCATTTGGCATGTCTTAGTATGTTCGGTTAATATCGGAACCCCGGGGGCAATTCTGCTCCTCGAAATCCGATCTATAAAATGGCTACTATTCATTCAATTCAATTGAAGCCTAGTGACTCTATTTTGGCTAGAAAGCAATCAAACGTCCGAAACCTACGTAAGGGTGATCAGTTTACTTTGAAATCTTTATGTATGATCTTATAGACTCTAAACGTCCGTAAATTATGGTTGCCACCTCGACTTGACCCGAGGTGGGCCCGCTAACCCCGAGATGCCTTATTTGTCCTACCAGATCTCTCTTTGGATAAGCTTCGATAAAGAATCTTCGATTTTGTAATTGTCCCTTATGAAATAATGTTTTGAACCCTATGAAATACTAGGCTATGTTTTGGAGCCATACGTACCACTTTGGAAATATTTGGGAAATAAACTTCCGTACTAATTAATTATTTGACCATCTTGGTTAACGAATTAACTTATGAAGTAACCAAGTTTTGAAAGGCTATTTTGACATACAATTGCATTGTTTGCTCACGACTCCGCTCGTGCCTTATTATGACTTCGTTCGCCGGTTCCCGGCCGGCTTTGTAATCGTGCGCCTTACGATAAATTCGGCGATAGATGCTGTGTTACGGTTTCCGAGACCTCGCCATAGGGCCGGTTACCGCATATGGAGGTATGCTGTGATATGGCAGATGATATGATTTGTTTTGTTGACGCGGTATGTCGCGATATGTTATGTGTGATATGATATGTTTGGGGTTTGTACGGGATTTGAAACCTTCTGGAGTATGTCTTGTGTGTGGCACCGTTGTCGGTGGTAGCCACATTTCCTGAGCGTTATGCACGATTTTGTTTGTACTATTTGCATATGTTTTTGTTCAGGTTTGATATTTGATTCGGTATTTTCTCCTTGTACTCACATTTCACCTGCGGTTTGGATTTTTGTACTTTATGCTTTACATACTCGCACTCTTCCGTACTGACCCCCTTTCTTCGGGGGCTGCGTTCATGCCCGCAGGTACAGACGTTGGTGATCCTCCACCGTAGGCCACACTCTCTCGCTATATTGGGTTGCTCCTTTGATCCGAAGCGTACATTTTGGTATATATTTCTGTCATGTTTATCCTTATGTATATTTGGACTATTTGGGTACGGCGGGGCCCTGTCCCGTCATATGATTCTGTTTGTCTGTCTAGAGGTCTGTGGACATATTTTGTGGGTTGTGCCTACTTCCGTATGATTGTGTTTGTATCTGGTGTGTTGGGCGATCCCATTCGCCGCGGCGGCCGGTCCGCTTATGTATATGATCTTTTGTTGGCCCTGTGTGGCCTTTGTTGGTATTTTCTGTGTGCAGGGTTATTTTGGTTAGTCCATAAAACAAAGGAAACTCTGCCGAAATTTTTCTGGAAACTATCTAAATTGGAAATATAGCCTTATCGGCTTCTGTTATATATTTGATCGCGTTCGTTATGTTTGAGATAATGTTTGCTAGATATGTCTGGGTGCCCAGATCGGGCACTAGTCACGGCCTACGGGGTTGGGTCGTGACAATATTTATGACTTCTTATAGCTGGAGATTATGGAGAATAACTTGGTTATGTTGTGATTGTTGTTGTTATGCTTGTCTAAGTGTTGGTATTGACGATGGTATTACAAGCTAGGAGAAGAATTGGCTATGTAGCACCTACAAATTCTCTTTGTTGTTGTTAACTCTTGTTAGACTGTTAATGTGTTGTTGAAGATGGATATAAGGCTGGAAAATTATAAGAATATGTTTGTTAGCATGCTGTGTTATATCCCGTGTTTTTGCACGTTCGGGAAATTTGGACATAATTGTGATTTGTAAGAATAAGGTCATATGTTGAATGGGATTAAGGTATGTGTGTGTTGTTCATGAAAAATAGTGGTGTGGAAATACGGAGGAAGGCCAAGGGCAAAATTAGAATTTTGGAAATTTATTTCTTGAAGTATACAAAGTAGCCAAATTATTGGGCCAAAAAAAAAAAAGGAAAATGAGGCCCAAAAGAGAGAGGGGTGGCCGGCCATGTTGGCCCAAGCCCATGCATGTGGTGGTCACATGACCACTTAATATAAGAGATAATCATGCATGAATGACCATAGAAACTTCAAGAAAAATTGAGAAAAAAAAAGAAGAGCAATCGGCTAAGAGAGAGAAAGAAGAAGAAAAGAAAATAAAAAAATTCTTGGAGCTTCAATCTTGATCCAAAAGCTTTGTTCTTTGTGAATTCCTAGCAAGTTCAAGACACTCTTCAACGTGGTATAATTGGTTTGACGAGAGAACGACGTTTGCGGCAAGTTGAAATTTGAAAAATAAGGTAAGAATTCTACTCTTTTGTGTTATGAAATAAGTATGCATGTTAGAATGACTAGAATTGGATGAGAATTAAGGGAGTGTGTGTGTGTGTGCATGGCCGTGTGTATGTGTGGAAGTAGTGTATGGCCGTGAGCCATGGGGTTGGGAAAGGCAAGGATGTTATGTTTTCTTTTTATGTTATAGAAGATTTATGGATGTTAGAGTGAATGAAGTTGAATGGAAATCATGAAAATTATGATGAATATGGAAGTAGAAGTTTGGCCGTGGGTGTGTAGTGTGAGTTGGCCGTGTATATTTATTGATTGGTGAACAAATTTTATTTAGTATGTTGATTGTTGTGTTGTAGATTTGACGTTGATAATAGAAGCTTAATGGTCTTAGTGAAGTTGTAGTAGTTGGAGACTTATCTTAGAAATTAACATGAGGTGAATATTATGTTCTTACATGTATAGAAGACAATGATATTGGTATGGTGTTGTTGGAAAAATATATTGTAAGGCTATTATTGTTTTATTGGAATTGGAAGGTTTTGAAGGAAGTAGTATATTAATTGAGTTAGCATAATGTAGTTTGGATTGAATATGGAAATTGTTAGTATGGTTGTTGACTCTATGTTGATAGTTTGGCCGGGTTAAATTCCTTGATTTGTTGTTGAGTAAAATTGGCCGAGTTGGATTCTCGGGGATGGTGTATTTTCGGGGAAGTGCTGCCCAAATTTACGTAAACAAGAAAGGGCCAAGAATGAATCTCTAAATACTTATAACTTACAATTGGTAATTGTGACCATTTGCGGATTCGGACGAAACGGGATTTAAGTTTAAGCGAGCGTAAGACATCCGTAAGGTATGTAAAGCTATTCCTTTCCTTCTCTTGGCATGTCCTAGGTGTACTAGGTCCGGATTTGAGTCTTGGGGGTTATTACTTTTCATAGAAACCTAAGTCGAATTTGAGCACTATTCATTCAATATGATTGAATTGAGATCCTTATATCTTACTAGATTAATGTTCAAACATCTATGACTTGCTTAAACGTAATCGAATCACCTTGAAACTTTCATAAACGACTCGATAAAGCTTAGTGTATGTAATTTGCGTACGCCACCTCCATTGACCCGAGGCGGGCCCACTATTCCCGGATCCTCTCCTATCGTTTTATTTGACTTATTTCTGTACCACAATTGAAAAAAAGCTTTTGGCTATTGTCCTAACTATCAAGCGAGATTTTATTATTTAAGACTTTTCAAAACCACTCCGAAGGGAGTGCGATAATGTATTATTTAAGACTCTTTGAAAACCACTCCGAAGGGGGTGCGAGATTTTACTATTTCGTCTCACTTACGACTTATGTTTACATTCCACAACGTTATTATTATTATTATTATTATTATTATTATTATTATTATTATTATTATTATTATTATTATTATTATTATTATTATTATTATTATTACTATTATTATTATTATGCCCGAAGGGGCTAGGATTAGTATTATGTCACGAGTGGCATGCCCGAAGGGCCGGGGGTAGCCGTATGTCACGAGTGGCATGCCCGAAGGGCTAGGGGTATTATGTCGGGGCCGGCATGTCCGAAGGGCCGGGATAGACGTATGTTGGACCGGCATGCCCGAAGGGGCCATTATTTTATTTCGGGACCGGCATGCCCGGGGGGCCAGATAGACGGATGTCGGGACCGCACACCCGAAGGGGGATTATTATCATTAATATCATTGTTGTTATCATTAATATTATTAGGCCGGAAGCGGCCGTCCGAAGGGACTATTTTATTAAACATTGAATCCATACTGGTATCCTAAACTTGCTTACTGTTGTACTTTTCTGATTCATGCTTCGGTGACGCTTTACATATTCGGTACATATTAAAATGCGACCCTCTTTCTTCGGGGGCTGCGTTTCATGCCCGCAGGTTCAGGGACGCAACCAGGGGACCCAGCTTCTTAGAGAGAGTTAGCACTGGGAGTCAGACAGCTCCATTTGCTCCGGAGGCTGTTCCTGTTTTGGTATAGTTTTATATATTACGCAGGTCATACTCTGTAGAAGTCTGCGAACAGGGTGGGAGTTATGGTTACTGTTTGGCGTTGCCGGCCATTATTTTGTTGTACAGAAATGGCAGAGGCCCTTTTGGCTCGCCTTGTTTTATGTCGTATGTATATATATAACATGTTTTGAGATGCTTTGAGCCACGGGTCGATTTTGGTATTTCATTTACGATTTTCAATTCTTGTTTAAAAAAAAAAAAAAAATTTTGAGTTGACGTTTAAGGGTTCGCTCGACTCGAGGAGAGTCGGGTGCCGTCACGCCACGATGAAGATTGGGGTGTGACAAAGTGGTATCGAGCGGAGTCGGTCCTCGGCATGTTCGCAGATCGTGTCTAGTAGAGTCTTGTTTATCGGTGTGTTGTGCACCACATCTATAAACAGGAAGCTACGAGACATTAATAGGGTGTCATTCTTTCTTTCATGGTAAAGATCGTGCAGATAGAGCTGTGTCGTAAGTAAGGTCCCTAATCTAATAATTTATGATTTCAGTAATGCCGCCTAAGAAGGGTAAAGCGACGGCAGCCCAGAAGGGCAAAGCAGTTGGGGATGAGGTAGTTAGCCAAGCCCCCAGGTCTACTAGAGCTCGGGCATACGCTGGAATACGCATCCGGCCCCGAGTCCTCCCACCTCCCCATCTCCGGACGAGCTAAGAGGGCACCCGATCCGGCCCCCAAAGCTCCGGCCACCGGCATCCGTATCTCTCGTCTCTCGGTCGGATGCCCGGCGTCGAGATTAGAGAAATGAAAGATGCTATACGTTTGTTAACTCAAGTACTTGCCACCCGAAATGCCGGACAACAGAATAGGAGTCACGAATATCCAGATAGGGCTGCCAGTGCTAGGGCACGAGATTTTCTTACATTAAATCCTCCAGAATTTAAGGGCACGGACCCTAATGCTGATCCTCAGGAGTTCATAGATGGTATGCAGCGTACTTTAAACGTGATGCGAGCATCGGCCACGAATACGGTGAGTTAGCCTCTTGCATAGGGCGCAGGCATAGCAATAAATTGGTACCGCCTTGGAGATTATCGAGGGGTAGTGATGCCCTTCCGCCGACTTGGCGGGAATTCTCGAATGCCTTTTTGCGCCACTATATGCCACCCGAATTGAAGCGGGCAAGGGTTGACAAGTTTCTTAACCTGCGACAGGGTCTGTTAGAGAATATAGTGTGGAGTTCGATTCCTTAGCTAGATATGCCCCTACTATTGTGCAGGAAATGGAAGATAGAGTTCACCGATATGTAATAGGATTGGAGTCGGAGTTGCAGGAGATGTGTATGCCAGTGGCAATGCAGCCGGGTATAGATATAGCTCGTATCCAAGCTTATGCTCGGGGGGCAGAGGATCGTAAGCGCCAACGAGAGGCTACTTCGGAGCAGGGGTGGTCGACCCCGAAGAGGCCAGGACGGAAGGTCGGAGTAAGGGTTCCACTAGCGAGAGCGAGGGCCCCAGTATAGTGCACCTTCACAATTTCGTGGACCTCAGCGGGGTAGAGAGACTTTCCCTCGGCAAGGACAGAGTTCTTCCTATGCGTCAGGTTCTCAGCAGCGAGGCGGGTCGGGGCAAGAGGTGATGGCCCCTCCTCGATGTGCGACTTGCGGAAGGCGTCATGTAGGACAATGCCGACGGGGTGTGTGTTATACTTGTGGTGATCCGACGCATTATGCTAGAGATTGTCCACAAGGAGCGGGCCATACTGTCCCTGGAAACTCGGTAGCAGCGTCGTCACCTTCGGTAAGAGCCCCCGAGACAGGACCTCAGACTTCTTCCGGCCGAGGTAGAGGCGGAGGTAGAGCACCTAATTCCAGTACGGGGCCACATCGTATCTATGCACTGGGTGGGAGACCAGGTCCCGAGGCACCGCAGGATGCACCATCAGGTAATTTAAATTCCGTAGTTGATTGTCTTAATTAATAAATGATTTATATGTGCCGCCCACCTAGAGAACCTTCCCCAAAATACTTGTAAGCCTTATAAGGTTCATCTAACATTCGAGGACGAATGTTTTAAAGGGGGGGAGGATGTTATATCCCGTGTTTTTGCACGTTCGGGAAATTTGGACATAATTGTGATTTGTAAGAATAAGGTCATATGTTGAATGGGATTAAGGTATGTGTGTGTTGTTCATGAAAAATAGTGGTGTGGAAATACGGAGGAAGGCCAAGGGCAAAATTAGAATTTTGGAAATTTATTTCTTGAAGTATACAAAGTAGCCAAATTATTGGGCCAAAAAAAAAAAAAGGAAAAATGAGGCCCAAAAGAGAGAGGGGTGGCCGGCCATGTTGGCCCAAGCCCATGCATGTGGTGGTCACATGACCACTTAATATAAGAGATAATCATGCATGAATGACCATAGAAACTTCAAGAAAAATTGAGAAAAAAAAAGAAGAGCAATCGGCTAAGAGGAGAAAGAAAAGAAAAGAAAAGAAAAAAATTCTTGGAGCTTCAATCTTGATCCAAAAGCTTTGTTCTTTGTGAATTCCTAGCAAGTTCAAGACACTCTTCAACGTGGTATAATTGGTTTGACGAGAGAACGACGTTTGCGGCAAGTTGAAATTTGAAAAATAAGGTAAGAATTCTACTCTTTTGTGTTATGAAATAAGTATGCATGTTAGAATGACTAGAATTGGATGAGAATTAAGGGAGTGTGGTGTATGTGCATGGCCGTGAGCCATGGGGTTGGGAAAGGCAAGGATGTTATGTTTTCTTTTTATGTTATAGAAGATTTATGGATGTTAGAGTGAATGAAGTTGAATGGAAATCATGAAAATTATGATGAATATGGAAGTAGAAGTTTGGCCGTGGGTGTGTAGTGTGAGTTGGCCGTGTATATTTATTGATTGGTGAACAAATTTTATTTAGTATGTTGATTGTTGTGTTGTAGATTTGACGTTGATAATAGAAGCTTAATGGTCTTAGTGAAGTTGTAGTAGTTGGAGACTTATCTTAGAAATTAACATGAGGTGAATATTATGTTCTTACATGTATAGAAGACAATGATATTGGTATGGTGTTGTTGGAAAAATATATTGTAAGGCTATTATTGTTTTATTGGAATTGGAAGGTTTTGAAGGAAGTAGTATATTAATTGAGTTAGCATAATGTAGTTTGGATTGAATATGGAAATTGTTAGTATGGTTGTTGACTCTATGTTGATAGTTTGGCCGGGTTAAATTCCCGGATTTGTTGTTGAGTAAAATTGGCCGAGTTGGATTCTCGGGGATGGTGTATTTTCAGGGGAAGTGCTGCCCAAATTTCTGTAAATAAGAAAGGGCCAAGAATGAATCTCTAAATACTTATAACTTACAATTGGTAATTGTGACCATTTGCAGATTCTGGACGAAACGGGATTTAAGTTTAAGCGAGCGTAAGACATCCGTAAGGTATGTAAAGCTATTCCTTTCCTTCTCTTGGCATGTCCTAGGTGTACTAGGTCTGGATTTGAGTCTTGGGGGTTATTCTGTTCATAGAAACCTAAGTCTGAATTTGAGCACTATTCATTCAGTATGATTGAATTGAGATCCTTATATCTTACTAGATTAATGTTCAAACATCTATGACTTGCTTAAACGTAATCGAATCACCTTGAAACTTTCATAAACGACTCGATAAAGCTTAGTGTATGTAATTTGCGTACGCCACCTCCATTGACCCGAGGCGGGCCCACTATTCCGGATCCTCTCCTATCGTTTTATTTGACTTATTTCTGTACCACAATTGAAAAAAAAAGCTTTTGGCTATTGTCCTAACTATCAAGCGAGATTTTATTATTTAAGACTTTTCAAAACCACTCCGAAGGGAGTGCGATAATGTATTATTTAAGACTCTTTAAAAACCACTCCGAGGGGGTGCGAGATTTTACTATTTCGTCTCACTTACGACTTATGTTTACATTCCACAACGTTATTATTATTATTATTATTATTATTATTATTATTATTATTATTATTATTATTATTATTATTATTATTATTATTATTATTACTATTATTATTATTATGCCCGAAGGGGCTAGGATTAGTATTATGTCACGAGTGGCATGCCCGAAGGGCCGGGGTAGCCGTATGTCACGAGTGGCATGCCCGAAGGGCTAGGGGTATTATGTCGGGGCCAGCATGTCCGAAGGGGCCAGGATAGACGTATGCTGGACCGGCATGCCCGAAGGGGCCATTATTTTATTTCGGGACTGGCATGCCCGAAGGGGCCAGGATAGACGGATGTCGGGACCGGCACACCCGAAGGGGATTATTATCATTAATATCATTGTTGTTAACATTAATATTATTAGGCCGGAAGCGGCCGTCCGAAGGGACTATTTTATTAAACATTGAATCCATACTGGTATCCTAAACTTGCTTACTGTTGTACTTTTCTGATTCATGCTTCAGTGACGCTTTACATATTCAGTACATATTCCGTACTGACCCTCTTTCTTCGGGGGCTGCGTTTCATGCCCGTAGGTTCCGGGACGCAACCAGGGGACCCAGCTTCTTAGAGAGAGTTAGCACTGGGAGTCGAGACCTCCATTTGCTCCGAGGTCGTTCATTTTGGTATAGTTTTATATATTACGCAGTCATACTCTGTAGAAGTCTGCGAACAGGGTGGGAGTTATGGTTACTGTTTGGCGTTGCCGGCCATTATTTTGTTGTATAGAAATGGCAGAGGCCCTTTTGGCTCGCCTTGTTTTATGTCGTATGTATATATATATAACATGTTTTGAGATGCTTTGAGCCACGGGTCGATTTTGGTATTTCATTTACGATTTCCAATTCTTGTTTAAAAAAAAAAAAAAAGTTTTGAGTTGACGTTTAAGGGTTCGCTCGACTCTGAGGTGAGTCGGGTGCCCGTCACGCCCTGATGAAGATTGGGGTGTGACATGCTGGTTATGTTGTATGTTAAAGTTAAGACCAAGAAGGGTATAAGGCCTTGAATGGGTTCCAATCCGAGCTTGTAGCTCGTCGTGTTGAATAATAGTGTCACACCCTTAATTCGATATATGTGATGGGCATATATATATATATATATATATATCGAGCGAACCCGGTGACTCTTGTGACACTTACAATCACACTGGTCTGGGCCCTTAAGTCGTACAATGAAAACATAACAAAAACCTTACCAAACATACTTTTGATCTTTCTGAACTCAAATAAAATCTATAATCATAGAAACTGTAACATAATACATAACGATACACCGACTTTTGGAGACACTTATACAACCGACATATCTTGTACACATGACAACGTTCACGCAAAGTCTCTAACACAAAACATGATACCATAACATAATACTCGACTCGGCAGCACTTGAAGCAATGGAGCTCGCCAATCCCACATTTGGAACATCTTCTACTAATATCTTCACTCATCTGGGTGTACCTTGCGGGCATGAAATGCGGCCCCGAAGAAAGGGGTCGATGCATAGAATATGTATTAGTATGTAAAGCATGGAATAGTAAGCGGGATTATACTGAAATAAAAAGTACAGAAAATCATAAGACTTGATTTTGAAAACATATATCATGCATGTTAATATCATAACGTCTTCATGTATGCATATAACGTGTCCCGGCCCTCTGCGAGGGACTCGGTAGTAAAATCATCATATAACATATAGCGTGTCCCGCCCTACGGCAGGGACTCGGTAAGTAAAATCATATCATCATCATGTATGCATGCACGTACATATATATATATATATATATATATATATATATATATATATACCGTACCCGGCCCTCTAGTGAGGGACTCGGTGAATAGCGTGTCCCGGCCCCGCTAGCAAGGGACTCGGTATGCCATCTTGGCCGCCATCCCCACATCATCACATCACATAGCGTGTCCCGGCCCTCTAGTGAGGGACTCGGTAGTAATCATATGTATATACCGTACCCGACCCTCTAGTGAGGGACTCGGTGAACAATGCAGAGGAATGTGCACGAATACGTACCCGGCCGGGACTCGGTGAAAGATACATCAGGCCGGCACGAGCAGAGTAGTGACAAACCATATGCATATAAAACATCATCATAGACTCAATGAAGTAGTCTAAACGGAACGTCATTTGCAAATCGGACCATAGTTATATCAAATATCTTTCGGACGTTATTCGGAAATATAGCATATATCATAAACGTATTAACAAAACCATAGGGATCATAGTTATATGCCAAACCAATCCGAGTCCGCCTCGGAAGGTTACGAACATTATTCACTTTCGAACTTTCTACGAACAAATCGAAGCGATCCGAGCCTTTCTACGGAAGTTACGGACGTTCGTAGTTTTGGAATCGTTTAGAAAACAAACTTTTTTTGAAAACAAACTTTTATGCAATCTTTGAAATCCATTCATGCGAAAAAAATAAAGACCATAATTTGACTACATTAATAATATGAATATCAAGAGACAAATATGGATCATAAACATGCTCGGACCGCAAGAGTGGAATTACCTCGGGGTACGTGTCATAACTTACTTTTCACTAAGACATGCCAAAGAAAGAAGAGTTGAGCCTTACATACCTTAGCCGCTTCCTAAGCTAATCCGAACTTACATCTCGACTTCTCACGATCTACAATAATGTCATTAGGTATCAACCATTAGCCATAACACTTAATTCCAAATTAACACTGTTACGTCCCGCGTTTTTGCATAATTTAGAAATCATGAGAATAATTAAGACTTGTGTGTTACAAGGCAAGAATTTGATTTTTGTTAATATGCTTATGTCGTTTATGAAATTATTGGTGTAAGGACATCGGGGAAGGCCGAGGGCAAATTTGGAATTTTGGAAATTAGTTTCGGAAATTACAAAACGAGTGTTTAACGAATTGGGCCAAGAAAAATTGGAAGAAAAATTGAAGCCCAAATTGAGGGGTGGCCGGCCATAGGCCTTGGCCCAAGCCCCATTTTAAAATGGTCATGTGAATTACATGTGACCATTGATTAAGATATATATCATTGTGTGCCTTAGAACTTTCAAGAAACAAAATCAAAACAAACCTTGGGAGCAAACCCCCCCTTCGGCCGAACCCCTTTCCCCAACAACAAATAATTTTTTCTAGCTTAGTGTTCAACTCAAAAATCTCGTTCTTCTCATATTTGTAGTAAGTTCAAGACGCTCTCCGACGTGATACAATTTGTTTGGCGGAAAAAATCACGTTTGCGGCAAGTCGGAATTTCAAGAAAAGGTAAGGATTTTGCCACTTTTGTGTTATGGAACTTGCATGAGTGTTATAGTGATTGGAATAAGATGAGAATTGTGTAGTAGTGATGTATGTGTGTGCAGCCGTGAGTGTGTGTGTGTGGGGTAAGGTGGCCGTGAGCCATGGCATGGTGAAGGAGACGAGTTTGGCGGTTGCTTAGTTTGTTAATTGCGTCGTTGTGGCATTTATAACTCAAATGAATGTTTATTGAGGTGAATTGGCATTGAAGTTGCTTGTATGTAATTATGGGAATTTATGTGAATTTTATGTGATTTTTATATAATGATGGAATGAAAGTTTTAAACGTTAATTATGATTGTTGTTGATGAGTTTGTAGGAAAGACAATGTGATTTGGAAGTTTTGTTGTGGTTGTGGAAGAGTTGGATGGAATATGGAATTGGTAGAAACACATGAATTCATGAATAATGTATGGAACGTTATTGGAATATGTTTGAATACTATTGAATTAATTAATGAATCTAGAAAATGTTGATATTAGTTTGATAATGTGAAGTTTGGATGGGAATTGTTGAACTATGTAGAAAGGAGGCCTTTTGTGCCATAATGTAGTTTATGATGGTTGTTGATGTTGTTGGGTTGTTGTTGTTGATATTTTGAGCCGAGATGATTCTCGGGGATGTTATATATATAGGGGAAGTGCTGCCGAAATTTCGGTAGACCAACATGACCTTAAGTTGAATACTTAGAATCTATAACTTACCTTTGGTAATCTTGACCATTTGTAGATTCTGGGCGAAACGGGAATCGAGCTTAAGCGAGCGTAAGACGCGCATAAGGTATGTAAAGCTCACCTATTCTTTATATGGCATGTCCTAGACCCACTGGGCCGAAAACGTGACTTTGGGGATAATCCTGCTCCTAGAGATTCGAGTTTGATTTTAGTTACTATTCATTCAGCGCAATTGAATCAAAATGCTTATCTTTGGATATAAAAATGGGTAAACCTTCGTACCTTTCGTAAATGAGTCCAAATTGCTCTGAAACTATCACGGATAACCCTGTGGAACCTAATGTTGGTAAATTATGTCCGCCGCCTCAACTTAACCCGAGGTGGGCCCGCAGGTCCTGAGAAATTCCCTTATTTGGTTTATTTGTCTTATTTCCGTATGATATGAAAAGGAAACATTTACTATGACTCTAAGGTTCGTTTGAAACATCCTATGATATTAATTTGAACGTTTTTCACTAAGTATGACACTAGATTTTCCAAGAACGACCTACGATGTATTTTTCGAAAAATTGATAACTTAAGAGCCGCGACTTTTAAATATGAATCCCGATTGACGTGATACTTATTTTGAGTTAGCTAATGTTAATATAGATATATGTACATGAAACTATGTGTTGAGTTAAAATTTATTTTTAATGTGCACTACGATTTCTGCACTACTCTGCTCGTGCCGATGATTATGATTTCGTTCGCCGGTACCCGGGCCGGCTTTGTAGTCGTGCGCCTTATGATCAATTTGGCAGTATGTTGTGTTTCGATTTCCGAGACCTCGCCATAGGGCCGGTTACCGTATGTGGAGTTATGCTGTGATATGGTTAATGATATGATTTGTTTTGCTGACGCGAGACGTTGCGATATGATATGTGTGTGATATGATATGTGTGGGGTTTATACGGAGATTTGAAACCTTCTGGAGTATGTTGTGTTGTGGCACCAGTGTCGGGTGGTAGCCACGTTCCTGAGCGTTACGCACGATTTTGATTTGCATTATTTGTATATGTTTCCGCACAGGTTTGATACTTGATTTGGTATTTCTTCTTTGTACTCATATCTCACCTGCAGTTTGGATTTATGTACTCTATGCTTTACATACTCGCACCTCTTTCGTCACGACCCCCTTTCTTCGGGGGGGGTCGTTTCATGCCCGCGAGTACGGATATACGTCCGGAGACCCGCCGGTGTAGGCTACACACTCTGCTGTCTTGGATTGCTCCTTTCTATCCGGAGCTTGTTTATTGGTACATATGCTTTTGATATGTATACGCTTTTGTACATTAGGACTATTTGGGTACGACGGGGCCCTGTCCCGTCATATGTTTCTGTTCGGAGTCTGTAGAGGCCTGTAGTCATCTATGTGGGTCGAGGGTCCTACGTATGTTTGTTTGTTGTGATTTGTACCTTTATGCGGTCCCGTTTGGTCTGGGGGCCATAGCGGCCCATATGTCTGCATATGTGTATATATATGTGTTCGGCGATGTATATTCCGCCGCCCTTCTGATCTTGGTATGATATCTTATATCCGTTTAAATTAATGAATATAGTATCGGAGCTATGATGAATTATAATGACTTGATATGAATATCCGTTTGGGTGTCCAAATAGGGCGCCAGGCACGGCCCACGGGGCTGGGTCGTGACAAAAGTGGTATCAGAGCGGTTTGTCCTCGGAATGTCTACAGGCCGTGTCTCGTAGAGTCTCGTTTATCGGTGTGTTGTGCACCACATCTATAAGCGGGAGGCTACAGGACATTTAGGGTGTTACTTTTCTTTGAATCTTAGATCGTGCGATAGAACTGTGCTATTAGGGTGACTCCTTTCTGACCGATTGCTATATTTTTCAGTGATGCCTCCGAAGAAGGCAACGGCCGCCCCCGAAAGGGCAAGGAGAGGGCGGGAGAGTCTAGTCGGGCACCGAGAGTTACACGGGCTCGTGCTCGGACTACACCGGTGTTGTGCTCGGTCGGAGGGGTCGGCCACTCCCACCACCGGGGGCGGCGGAGCGAGTCCCTCGGCGGTCCCGGGCCCGCGCCTCCAGCTCCCCAGCCCGGGGCGGAGGATAGGACGTTGAGGGAGGCGGTGCAGTTACTGACGACTTTGGTAGCGGGACAGGCTCGTGGACGCGGGCCGAGGGGTGATGATGATGACAGACGTGACAGTCTGAGGGTCCGCGACTTTCGACATGCGGTCCCCCAGAGTTTTCGGGTCCAAGCCCGAGGAGGACCCCATGACTTTCTCCCGGCGGATGCGGCGCTCGTTGAGGTTGGTCGGGGCTTCGGAGACCGAGGTACGTCGAGCTAGCTGCACATAGACTACGGGATGTCGCTCTTAATTGGTACGAGTCTTGGGGACTATCCAGGGGTGAGGGTGCTCCCCCAGCCACATGGGACGATTTCACAGCTGCTTTCCTTCGTCGCTTTTTGCCCCCGGAGTTGAGGAGGGCGAGAGTTGATAGATTTCTGCATATACGACAGAGGGGTCGGAGTGTTCGTGAGTATAATATGGAGTTTAATTCTCTGGCTCGGTATGCACCTACCTTAGTGGCGGATATGGCCGATCGGATGCACCGATATGCATCGGGGTTGGACCGCTATTTAGTTGACTGCTGCATGGCGATGGCGTCCCAGACTGATATGGATATCGCCCGGTTACAGGCTTATGCCCAGGGGGTAGAGGACCGACATCGAGCGGTCGGTCTATCGAGAGATCGTGACGAGGAGGCCGCCCGAGGGACGGTTGCGGGGGATATTCGGGATTATAGAGGCGGACGGTCCCGATCACGGCGGTCGACGGATATCCTCCTCCGTCGGGTCGGGGCACACGATCCACCGGTAGGCGATTTGATGGTGCGGGCCATACGGAGCCGGCCGAGTTCCAGTACGGGGTTCACGGACCGACCCAAGAGGTTCCGGCCCGGTCCGGACCACCCATGCCCCGTTGTTCTTATTGTGGGAGATCACATCCCGGGGAGTGCTGCCGAGCCACCGGAGCTGTTTTCTTGCGGCCGTCGGGGCCATATTATGCGTGATTGTCCGATGGCGGGTGGTTCGGTAGTGCGGCTCGGCCGACGGGATCGGCCGCGGGTTCATCCTCTACTCCTTCGCCACACGCCCTCGGGACGAGGTGCGCCGCCACCGGCGGCCGCGGACGAGGCCGTGGCGGGGTTTCGTTCTAGCGGTCCTTCGAACCGCATATATGCATTGGCTACCCGCCAGGACCAGGAGGCTTCGCCGAATGTTGTTACAGGTACACTGCTGGTTTTCTCTCGATCTGTGTATGCTTTAATTGATCCTGGTTCTACCTTATCATATATCTCCCCGCTTGTTGCTAATAAAATTGGAATAATTTCTGAACCTATTGAGCCATTTGAAGTAGCGACACCGGTTGGTGATTCTATTATAGCCAGGCAGGTATATAAAAATTGTTCTGTGATTATATGTGATCGTTGCACCAAAGCTGATTTGGTAGAATTAAATATGATCGAATTTGATGTCATTATGGGTATGGACTGGTTAGCTTCCTGTTATGCCAATGTTGATTGCCAGAAAAAGGTAGTTCGTTTCCAGTTCCCAGGGGAACCGGTCATAGAATGGGCAGGCAATACAGCGTCGCCAAAGGGTAAGTTTATTTCGTACCTTAAGGCCAGGAAGATGATTCAGAAAGGCTATATTTATCATTTGGTCCGTGTGCACGATACTAAAGCAGAGACGCCCTCTCTCCAGTCAGTTCCGGTTGTAAATGAATTCCCTGATGTATTCCCAGACGACCTTCCAGGTCTTCCCCCTGAACGGGAGATAGATTTCACTATAGATGGGTTGTTGCACGCGGCCTATATCTATTCCTCCATACGGAATGGCACGCGAGCTGAAAGAATTGAAAGAGCGGCTAAAGGATTTATTGGACAAAGGCTTTATCGGACCCGGTACATCGCCACAGGGGAGCGCCGGTATTATTTGTAAGGAAGAAAGATGGTTCGTCGCGAATGTGTATCGACTACGGCGGTGAATAAGGTGACTATTAAGAATAAATATCCCCTCCCCCGATTGATGATTTATTTGACCGAATTTCTTAGGAGTGCTAAACATTTTTCGAAGATAGATCTGCGCTCTGGTTATCATCAGGTACGGGTGCGGGAATATGATATTCCGAAGACTGCTTTCAGAACCCGGTACGGGCATTATGAATTCAGGGTAATGTCTTTTGGGCTAACAAATGCTCCCGCGGTATTCATGGACTTAATGAATCGGATATTTCGGCCATTCCTCGATATGTTCGTGATTGTGTTTATTGACGATATTTTGGTCTATTCACGATCGGCGGAGAGGAGCATTCGGATCACTTGAGGACGATCCTAGGCACACTCCGGCAGAAATTATATGCCAAATTTTCTAAATGCGAATTCTGGTTAACCTCTGTGGCATTCTTGGGGCATATTGTCGGAGCAGATGGTATTCGGGTCGATACACAGAAGATTGAAGCTGTACAGAATTGGCCCAGGCCTACCACACCGACAGAGGTACGCAGTTTTCTGGGGCTAGCCGGATATTATAGAAGATTTGTGGAGAATTTTGCTTCTATTGCGGCACCACTGACGAAGCTAACTCGAGAAAGCGACAAAATTCCGGTGGACCGATGCTGCGAGGCGGCTTTCGGACAACGAAGGAGAAATTAATCACGGCTCCGGTCCTAGCTCTTGGAAGGATCGGACGGGTATGTTGTTTACTGTGATGCTTCTGGTATTGGGATAGGTTGTGTTTTAATGCAACACGGTCGAGTCATAGCCTATGCTTCTTGGCAACTCAGACCGCACGAGAGAAATTATCCCACTCATGACCTGGAGTTAGCCGCGGTAATTCATGCCTTGAAAATATGGCGGCATTATTTATATGGGGTTCATGTTGACATTTACACTGATCATAAAAGCCTCCAATATATTTTTAAGCAAAAGGAACTGAATCTGCGACAACGGAGATGGCTCGAACTGCTAAAAGACTATGACGTTGATATTCTGTATCATCCGGGCAAAGCTAACGTTGTAGCGGACGCACTTAGCCGTAAGTCCATGGGCAGTTTGACTGATGTGCAGCCTGACAAGAAAGAATTGATTCGTGAAATTCATCAGTTAGCCAGCCTTGGAGTTCGTCTAGCAGATTCTGGAAGTACTGGGGTTTCTGTTCGAGAAATTGCTAAATCATCCATTGTGGAAGAAGTAAAACAGCGCCAATTCGAAGATCCCATTCTGGTCCAATATAGAGATGTGGCACTCAGTAAAGAAAAGACCCAGTTCGAGATTTCTCCGGACGGGGTATTATTATATGAAGGCAGAGTATGTGTACCCGATGTTGCTGGTCTGCGGCGGTAAATTTTGGGTGAAGCACATAATGCACGGTATTCTATTCATCCTGGCTCCACTAAAATGTATCATGATCTTAAATGTTTATATTGGTGGGACGGCATGAAAAGAGACATTGCGGAATTTGTCGGCCAGTGTCCAAATTGCCAGCAAGTTAAGATTGAGCATCAAAAGCCCGGCGGGTTATTACAAGAAATGCAAATTCCAGCCTGGAAGTGGGAAATGATTAATATGGATTTCGTCACAGGGTTACCGCGCACTCACATAGCGGTATGATTCTATTTGGGTTATTGTCGACAGGTTGACGAAATCGGCTCATTTTTGCCCGTCAGGACTACTTATTCGGCTGAGGATTATGCTAGATTATATTAAAGAAATAGTAAGACTTCACGGAGTTCCGTATCTATTATAACCGACGAGGTGCCCGGTTTACGGCTAATTTACGGAGGTCATTCCAGGAGGGATTGGGGACTCAGGTAAGTCTTAGTACAACATTTCATCCTCAGTCCGACGGACAGGCCGAGCGCACTATTCAGACATTGGAAGATATGCTACGGGCCTGTGTTATTGATTTCAGAGGTAGCTGGGATGATCACTTGCCACTTATTGAATTTGCTTATAATAATAGTTATCATTCCAGTATCCAGATGGCACCGTATGAAGCCTTATATGGCGAAAAGTGCGGATCTCCGATTGGTTGGTTCGATGTGGGTGAAACTAAATTAATCGGTCCGGATATTGTCCAACGAGCGGTTGATAAGGTGAAGGGCGATCCGAGAGCGGTTACTAGCGGCCCCCGAGTCGACAAATCTTATGCTTTGATAAGCGACGTCGGCAGATTAGAGTTTGAAATTGGTGATTTGGGTATTTCTAAAAGTATCGCCTATGAAGGGTGTAATGAGGTTCGGTAGAAAGGGTAAACTCGGTCCACGATATATCGGGCCGTATCAAATTATTCGGAAGATAGGTCGGGTCGCCTATGAGCCTTTCGGTTTACCATCCGATGGAAGTGTACATCCGGTATTCCATGTATCTATGCTCAAGTAAATGTATTGGTGACCCCTCCAGGGTATTTCCGGCGGATGGTGTTCGGGTGACGGAGGACTTATCTTATGAAGAGCAACCTTTGTAGCTATTACGGATCGCCGGGGAGAGGAGCTAGCACTAAGGATGTGCCTTCATTAAAGTCTGTGGCGGAATAATAACGCGAAGAAATGACTTGGGAGGCCGAGGACGCCATGAGGAGAAAATATCCTCACCTATTCCTTGCACCTACAGGTAATCTAAATTCTTAAGTTTGTTACATTGATTGAGAAAACGATTTATGAATATTAATCATAAATGTGAACTCCCCCGTTATGCTCATAAGGCCTTATGTCTAACATTCGAGGATGAATGTTTCTAAAGGGGGAGAATGTTACGTCCGCGTTTTTGCATAATTTAGAAATCATGAGAATAATTAAGACTTGTGTGTTACAAGGCAAGAATTTGATTTTTGTTAATATGCTTATGTCGTTTATGAAATTATTGGTGTAAGGACATCGGGGAAGGCCGAGGGCAAATTTGGAATTTTTGGAAATTAGTTTCGAAAATTACAAAACGAGTGTTTAATGAATTGGGCCAAGAAAAATTGGAAGAAAAATTGAAGCCCAAATTGAGGGGTGGCCGGCCATAGGCCTTGGCCCGAGCCCCGTTTTAAAATGGTCATGTGAATTACATGTGACCATTGATTAAGATATATATATATTGTGTGCCTTAGAACTTTCAAGAAACAAAATCAAAACAAACCTTGGGAGCAAACCCCCACTTCGGCCGAACCCCTTTCCCCAACAACAAACAATTTTTTCTAGCTTAGTGTTCAACTCAAAATCTCGTTCTTCTCATATTTGTAGTAAGTTCAAGACGCTCTCCGACGTGATACAATTTGTTTGGCGGAAAAAATCACGTTTGCGGCAAGTCGGAATTTCAAGAAAAGGTAAGGATTTTGCCACTTTTGTGTTATGGAACTTGCATGAGTGTTATAGTGATTGGAATAAGATGAGAATTGTGTAGTAGTGATGTATGTGTGTGCAGCCGTGAGTGTGTGTGTGTGTGTGTGGTAAGGTGGCCGTGAGCCATGGCATGGTGAAGGAGACGAGTTTGGCGGTTGCTTAGTTTGTTAATTGCGTCGTTGTGGCATTTATAACTCAAATGAATGTTTATTGAGGTGAATTGGCATTGAAGTTGCTTGTATGTAATTATGGGAATTTATGTGAATTTTATGTGATTTTTATATAATGATGGAATGAAAGTTTTAAACGTTAATTATGATTGTTGTTGATGAGTTTGTAGGAAAGACAATGTGATTTGGAAGTTTTGTTGTGGTTGTGGAAGAGTTGGATGGAATATGGAATTGGTAGAAACACATGAATTCATGAATAATGTTACACCTCGCATTTTGTGCGTATTCGGAAAAAATCGGAAATAAGTCGGAATGGTAGGAATTGAGGTTCCGATTGGATCTTACTTAATGTGCATGGGATGTTCAAGGAAATATTGACGCGGAAATATTAAGGAAGGTTGAGGACATTGTAATGTATTGATTTTGTTTGGTTCATAAGTTGGCTATGGAAAATGTAGATGTGGAAATATCGGAAAAGACTAAGGGCAAAATTGGAATGTCGGAAAATGGTTTCATGAATTACCAAAAATATGGACTAAGTAATTGGGCTTGGAAATGGAAAAAAAAAAAAGAAGAACAATTAGGCCCAAGCCAAGAGAGATTGCCTTGGCCCGGTATGTGCTGTCTGTGCTATGTCATGTGCTTGGCTATATAAGAGGAAATCAAGAGTTCAAGAAAATTCAAGAAACAAGAGAAATCTAGAGCAAAAAAAAAAAAAAAAAAAAAAAGAAAGAGAAGAGAGGTTCGGTGACCATAGCCAAATTCATCCCCCAAAAATCTTCTTCCAAAAATTAGTTTCTTGCTATATTCCTACCAATTCAAGGTCCACTACACATCAATTATTTCGGAAGATAACCCATTGGTTTCGTCGTTTGGATGAATTGGTGAAGTGAAGAAACTTGAGGAAAAAGGTAAGAATTGATCCTTTGTTGTTATGTTATGAAGGTTTATTTGTGTTGTAGTGTATGAAATTGAGTGAAATATATGAAAATATAGAAGTTGGCAAAGTGGATAGGAGTGTGTGCATGTAGCCGTGTGTATTCATGGTTATGTAGGCAAGGTGTGTTGAATTTTTTGTTGTATTCTAGTTATGAATGTTATGGAATTTGTATTGGAAATGAAAGTAGAACAAAAATTGGATGAAGTTGGGAAATGGTATGTTGGCCGTGTGGTATGGTGTTGTAGGATGGAAGTGAATTAAGTTTGTTTAGTATGTTAATTATGTTATTGTGATCCTTGCAATGTAAATGGAAGTAAAATGATGAAAGTTAGCATTGAAATGGAATGTAGAGAATTATGTCGTATTAATGTGATTTTATGATATTAAGATAATGAAGTTGTTAAGGTGTGAATTATGATGATTGTTGATGGATTTGGAAGATGGAAATATGTTATGAATATGTTTGTCGAAGAATGGAAGTTTTGGACGAGTTATGGTTTCGGTGGAAAATTTGTGTATTTTGCGAATAATGTGTGAAATCATATGAAATGTCTCCAAATGATGTTGGGATGATCTTGATTAGTAAATGAGTATGTAAACATTAATGTTGGTTTGAAATGTGAAGTAGTTTGGAAGTGTGGCCTTATGTCGAAAGAAGACTATTTGTGATTAGTATGCGATTCTTGTTGTGAATTAATGTTGTGGGTTTGGTTGTTGTCGACAATTAAGCCGAGTTAAATTCTCGGGGCGGCATATTTATAGGAAGTGTCTTTGCCCAATTTCGGTAGCCAAATAGAAAACCAAAGATTGAAATGTCAACTTGCATGAATAGTAAGCGGTAAGAATGACCATTTGCAGATTTTTGACGAAACAAGACCGGAGTTTCGACGAGCTTAACAAGCGAGAAAGGTATGTAAAGCTTTTCATTTCCTTTTCATGGCACGACATAGGTGTACTAGCTTCGAATTCGGCCCTTGGAGCCGCTCATCTCTCGAGAATCTGCATCTAAAATTGAGTCTTTTTCATTGATTCAATTTGAACCATAATGCCTTTTTTGGATATAAGTGCGCCTAAACCTTCATACCTTTCGCAAATGATTTTGAATCGCTCTAAAACCTTCCTAGATAACTTTACGGAGTTTAATGTTTATGATTTCTGTCCGCCGCCTCGGCTTGATCCGAGGTGGGTTCACTATTTACGATTTTACCCTTTTGTGTTTATAACTTGTCTTCGAGCGGTTTTAAAGGAAACGTTTTAACTACTCCTCTATTTATTACTTAAAAAGTGTTTTAAATATTCCGTTAAGTCCTATGATGCGTTTTGATATGTACCACGAATCCGAACGTTACGTTCACGTAGTCCTCCGTGATGTACGAAAGGTACGTACTATGACTCGTCCGATTTCATTGATTTGATTCGTTATTCGATATGCCTCATTGAGTCTGCGGAAATATATATGTCATTTTAATGCATTAGTTTCTCACTACTCTACTCGTGGATGCCCCAATGTTTCCCCCACGAGCCGGGCCGGGATATGTTCTCAAGCGTATTTCTCTCGCATTGTTCGCCGTGCCTCGGTGTGAGGGCGGAGTATGACATGTACATGGGTTCGAAGTATGATGTGCCATGTACATACATTACGATATCGATTATGTTATGTGATGTGGCCACTTGGTATGTTATGATTTGTTCGGAGATATTCCCTACTCTGTGTATGATGTGTTTTGGCGCGGGACGAAGGGGAGCGCCTTTTCACCAGTCCCATAGCGGCCGGCTTTTGCATATGTTTTACGCATGCACTACGTATGATTTACGGTACGCATTTTTGGTTAGCTATGCATCTCGTTCGTTTTCCGCACATTACGTTTTGATTTTAGTTTTGTTTACTACATTTTCGCTTTATATATTCGATTTCATTTTCCGTACCGGCCACCCCTTTCTTCGGGGGCTGCGTTTCGTGCCGCGCAGGTACAGACGATTGATTTGTGGATCCGTTGCTTAGGTTATCTGCTCAGCTGTTGAAGTGCTCCTTTGTCCGGAGCCCATATTTTGATATGAAATTTTTAACTACATATACGTACGTATTTATTAAGGTACGGCGGGGCCCTGTCCCGTCATATGGCTATGTTTTGTTCTGTAGAGGTCTGTAGACATGTGGTGTGGGTTCTGTATATGCTTGTGAGCTTTGCGTACGTTTAGAGCTTATCTATGTTTTGTGACGGCCTTATCGGCCTTCGTGCGTTATGCCCACTGGACTCTGTCAAATTATTATTTCTGTTTATTTTTAATACTTTGCTAATTTAGGTTAAGGTACGTACGAGTGCCCAATTAGGGCACGTGTCGCGGCCTACGGAGTTGGGTTGTGACAAATAATGTATGGAACGTTATTGGAATATGTTTGAATACTATTGAATTAATTAATGAATCTGGAAAATGTTGATATTAGTTTGATAATGTGAAGTTTGGATGGGAATTGTTGAACTATGTAGAAAAGGAGGCCTTTTGTGCCATAATGTAGTTTATGATGGTTGTTGATGTTGTTGGGTTGTTGTTGTTGATATTTTGAGCATTCTCGGGGATGTTATATATATAGGGGAAGTCTTTGCCCGAAATTTCGGTAGACCAACATGACCTTAAGTTGAATACTTAGAATCTATAACTTACCTTTGGTAATCTTGACCATTTGTAGATTAAGGAAACGGGAATCGAGCTTAAGCGTAAGACGCGCATATGTAAAGCTCACCTATTCTTTATATGGCATGTCCTAGACCCACTTGAAAACGTGACTTTGGGGATAATCCGATCTCGAGATTCGAGTTTGATTTTAGTTACTATTCATTTAATTGAATCAAAATGCTTATCTTTGGATATAAAAATGCGTAAACCTTCGTACCTTTCGTAAATGAGTCCAAATTGCTCCGAAACTATCACGGATAACCACTGGGAACCTAATGTTGGTAAATTATGTCCGCCGCCTCAACTTAACCCGAGGTGGGCCCCCCTTCCCTTATTTGGTTTATTTGTCTTATTTCCGTATGATATGAAAAGGAAACATTTACTATGACTCTAAGGTTCGTTTGAAACATCCTATGATATTAATTTGAACGTTTTTCACTAAGTATGACACAGAATTTTCCAAGAACGACCTACGATGTATTTTTCGAAAAATTGATAACTTAAGAGCCGCGACTTTTAAATAAATCAACTTGACGTGATACTTATTTTGAGTTAGCTAATGTTAATATAGATATATGTACATGAAACTATGTGTTGAGTTCTTTATTTTTAATGTGCACTACGATTTATTGGTACGATGATTATGATTTCGTTCGCCGGTACCGGCCCGGCTTTGTAGTCGTGCGCCTTATGATAAATTCGGCGGTATGTCGTGTTTCGGTTTTCGAGACCTCGCCATAGGGCCGGTTACCATATGTGGAGTTATGCTGTGATATGGCTAATGATATGATTTGTTTTGCTGACGCGAGACGTCGCGATATGATATGTGTGGGGTTTATACGGAGATTTGAAACCTTCTGGAGTATGTTGTGTTGTGGCACCAGTGTCGGGTGGTAGCCACGTTCCTGAGCGTTACGCACGATTTTGATTTGCATTATTTGTATATGTTTCCGCACGGAGTTTGATACTTGATTTGGTATTTCTTCTTTGTACTCATATCTCTCACAGCTTGGATTTATGTGATGCTTGTACTTTCGGTACACTCTTTCGTGTACGACCCCCTTTCTCGGGGTCGCGTTTCATGCCCGCAGGTACGGATATACGTCCGGAGACCCGCCGGTGTAGGCTACACACTCTTTGTCTTGGATTGCTCCTTTCTATCCAAGCCCTGTCTATTGGTATATATATGCTTTTGATATGTATACGCTTTTGTACATTCGGACTATTTGGGTACGACGGGGCCCTGTCCCGTCATATGTTTCTGTTCGGAGTCTGTAGAGGCCTGTAGTCATCTATGTGGGTCGAGGGTCCTACGTATGTTTGTTTGTTGTGATTTGTACCTTTATGCGGTCCCGTTTGGTCTGGGGGCCATAGCGGCCCATATGTCTGCTTATGTGTATATATATGTGTTCGGCGATGTATATTCCGCCGCCCTTCTGATCTTGGTATGATATCTTATATCCGTTTAAATTAATGAATATAGTATCGGAGCTATGATGAATTATAATGACTTGATATGAATATCCGTTTGGGTGTCCAAATAGGGCGCCAGGCACGGCCCACGGGGCTGGGTCGTGACAAACACTTTGTCTACAAAAATTTCGGCAGCATTTCCCCTATAACTTCAACATCCCCGAGAATTCAACTCGGCCAAATCAACAACAACCAAACCAACAACCATACTAACAATATCCATAAGTGATTCAAAACGCATCCTAACATTAATAATTCCTTTCTACACGATTCGACAACATTTCATTTATATTCAATAAGCTACGTGCATTCAAACCAACATCATTGATCATACGTTCAAGTGTTAATCCGAGACCATTCAAACACGATTTAAGAACATTCCAAGCAATCCATACAATATTCAAAACAACCCAAACAATAGGCCATTCCACCCGAAATCTTCGAACTACATTAGGAACATCCATAACACATTTTCTTCTTCCAAATTCATAAACTATATCAACAATTTCATATGTTAGCATTATCATTTTCATCAATACAAGAAATCATATTACAATAATACTAGCTTCCAAAACAGCCCACACGATTTGCAACTTCGACTTGAACCATTAAATCCTCATTTCCATCATAGAATACATAACAACGACAACCAAAAACACTAAATAAAATTAATTCTTCACTCCTATATAATCTGACATATACACGGCCACACACAACACACCACAACATTCGTGAATTTTACCTAGTTCAACACATTACAACATGCTCCAACGTCCATAATACATGCAAAAGAGGATAGAACCTTACCTCCTCCCACTTGCTTTCTCCACTCTCGGCTAAGGGTGCTTTTTGGCAAAACGAATGGTCTACTTCTTCCAACGATTACTCCACGTGATAGAGGACCTTCCATTTGGTAGGAAAACTAGAAGAAAATAATTTTTGGGTGATCAATTTCCATAGTCATGTTCGGCCAACCTTGGCCGAACCTCTCCTCTCTTTCTCCTTCTCCATGTTTCTTGAAATTTACTAAGTAGAAAATGATGACTTGTGTCTTATGTTTCCTCACTTGTACATATATATATATAAATAGCACATGGCCGGTCATGTGCATATATTTTTCCCTCAAATTTTTCTCCAATTTTCTCAAATTTTCTAGAAATTTCCAAGGTCACAAACGATGAATTTGTAGTCTTGCTTAGTCATTCCATGCATATATATAGCTCCACAAATATGTAATGTACACATGTGCCATTTCATGGCATGAAAATATTGGCCAACCAAGGGTGGGGCCCACGGCCACCTTGGCCTTTTGGCCATTTCATGAACATTTTTGTTTCCACTCTTAGCCCTTAACATTTCTTTATTCCAAATTTATCCTTAATGCTCCATACCAATAAAATATGAACATACAACTTATGTATTCTTAACAAAACCGGAAAAAAATATCACCTTGTCCTTAACTTCCCGCCATTAACTCGGAATATCCAAATGCACAAAATGCGAGGTATAACATCTAGTCTTGTTAATGATGCTGTATGCTTTTTATTGATAAGCTGAACTATGTTCTTATTGATATTCTTTTGGCTATTGTTGATGTTGTTTGGAATTGGGGGAAAGTGAAAGTTATAAGGGAAATGTTGTTTGATTTTCCATAAGTGACCTACTAGCTTAGAAGCATGTTTATAAGTCCTTTTATGGCATTGACCACAAGTTTTACGGTCTTTATGTAGACTGAAATCTTCGGGAAGATATACGTTGAATCATTAAGTAAACGATAGAGTATGTTAAGGCACCTTCTTTCATTTTTTTGGCATGGCTCCAACGAACGAAACGTAAACGAACAAATGATACTTATAAACGCCTTTATTCTTAGTAAATGCAGAAAGCTTATGTTTATTTTCTTTCATGATGTATTTCTGATCCATGGCATTGATCTTTAGCTCTTATTGAAACGTATGTTGACGATGTTAGTTCCATAATGATAATCGGAGGTGCAACGACCTTATGTCACTCCAATAATTTCATGATGTCTCTTGTACATACATATATACATATATTATGATATAGTGAGTCGGTGTGTGGCTCCAATGGTGTTATATACGCATACATATATATGGTACGACGACACTATAGACGCACCCCTGATCAGGTGGATATTATGATGATGATGATGATGGCCACATAGGCATGATGGCGCTATATGCGTGTATATATATATTGTATGATGATGCGCTATATGCGTGTATATACTGTATTCATGCATATCATGGCCCTTAGTGGTAATATAGAGCCAAGGTTAAGTTTCTTATTCCTCTATTACATTGATGTCTTTCCTTATGTTGTTATCTACCTTACATACTCGGTACTTTATTCGTACTGACGTCCCTTTGCCTAGGGACGCTTTGTGTTTCATGCTCGCAAGTCTTGATAGAAAGGTTGAAGGTCCTCCCAGTAGGCTACCAGCTCAGCGGAACGTTTTGTTGCACTCCGCTTGCTCCGGAGTTGCTTTTGGGTCAGTATGCTTAAATACATATTTTTATGAATATGACGGGGCCCTGTCCCGACCTTATGACGTTCATGTACTCCTTAGAGGCTTGTAGACAGATGTCATGTATATAGATGTTTTGTACGGCCTTGTCGGTGTATGTATTATGGATGGTCATGTCGGCTTTGTAGGTCGTATATCTCATGTGTAAGCTCATATATTATTTTGAGGTCGTCCTTTGTCGAGTACTCCTTATGTTTTATTCAGCCTTCCGGCCCATTTATGCATGATAGTATGGTTATGGAGATATGTTATGTTGGTGCTCGGTAAGTTAGGTCTGGGTGTCAGTCGTGCTCTTCCGGTCTGGGGTGTGATAAAACTGGTATCAGAGGAGGTCTGTCCTAGGGATGTCTACAAGCCGTGTCTAGTAGAGTCTTGTTTATGGGTGTGTTGTGCGGCACACTTATAAACAGGAGGCTGCGGGGCATTTAGGATGGTTACCTTCTGTTACATCCCGTATTTTCATACGTCCAGTGCGTCATAAGTCAATTGACGTAAGCTCAAAAATGAGATCATCCTTGAAATTATAGAAATTAAGTTAATCATGTTACCTTTGAGGTTACAAAGGTTTAAGATCATGATCAGCAAGTACCAAGAGGGTTTGAAGTTAAACGAGTCAAAGAAAATAAGTTTTGTCGAAAGTCGGCAAATTGGGAATGTTATGACCCATACTTCTGAGGTAAGACTAGGAGTACTTAGCATGCTAAGAAGGTCATTTTATGAGGTATTTGAATCGTATAATAGTCATATGTTATGTTTTGAAGTCAAGCGTAAAACAGAAGCCCACAAAAGTCATCGCAAGATACGTTCATAAGTTCATTGAAATTTGGGTCAGATTTCATTGAGTTTTTATCTCAATCTACTTGAAGTTACAAAGTGATCCACTCACAAAATTGAAGGTTTACGAGTCTAACGCATTAAACCATTCGTCGATACGACGTCAAAGTAGAGAGATATTCGCGTTTTGGCGAGACTGCGCAAGCAGCTCCCTTTGGGACCCACTAAGGCGGTGCTATTTTCTTTTAAGTATATTAATCGGTGGCTGAGATAGACCTCATTTTTCATCATTTCCAGACCCCAAACACCACTAAGATCTCTCTTAAGATTTCTCCCACAACCCTAGACCAAAATCAAAGATAAAAATGTGAATCCAACGCTACAAATCCCGTGGTGCTTGCTAGATCGTAGTTCTTCATCTTGTGGATGTTTTGGAGGATTCTTCTAAGTGAAGTAACTTAATATTTGGAGTGATTCTTGTTGTTTAAGGTAATATTATAGATTTCACATGGTTCTAGAGCAAAACCAAAGTGAAACAACACAAAACAAATGTCAGAAATCTTGCGGAACTAGTGGAACCAAGTCCTTCCTTATTGTTGATGATTTAAAGGTTTCTTTGCTGTGAAGTAAGATCAAGTTTAAGTTTGTTATTGTGTTATAAGGTAAGTTTTATTCTCTTTTACTTAGGCTTGGACGAATTTAAGCCCTCAATAGCTTGTATGATGAAGAA